>NC_046156.1:210307474-210607474 GCF_011064425.1 Rattus rattus | reverse complement strand
ATCAGCAATCGAGGAGCTCTTTGTATTTGCATTTCCCTCATGATTAAAGATGCTGAACATTTCCTTAAGTGGGTTTCAGCCATCAGAGATCCTTCTGTTGAGAATTCCGTTTAGATCCATTTTTAATTACATGATTTGGTTTGTTAATGTATAGTTCTTGAATTCTTTATATATTTTGGAAATTAGCCATCTGTCAGATATGTGTTGCTAAGATCTTTTCCCATTCTGTAGGCTGCCAGTTTATATTATTGACAGAGTCCTTTGCCCTACAGAAACTTTTCACTTTCATGAGGTACTATGTATTATGTGTTGTTCCTACACTGTTGGATTATGTCAAAGGTTTTTATGTATTTAATGAGATGATCATGTTTTTCTTTCAGTTTGTTTATATGATGGATTACATTAACAGAGTTTCTTATGTTGAATCTCTGAAACAACGCCTACATGACCATAGAGGATCATATTTTTGATACATTCATGGATTTGGTTGGTGAGAGCTTTATGGAGTATTTTTGCGTCAATGTTTATGAAGAAGGTTGGAGTGTAATTCTCTTTCTTCGTTGGGTCTTTGTGTGGTTTGGGTATCAGAATGACTGTGGCCTCATAAAATGAATTTGGCAATTTTTCTTATGTTTCTGTTTTGTGGGATAATTTGAGTAGTATTTGTGTTAGCTTTTATTTGCAAGTATAGTAGAATTCTGAGCTAAAACCATTGGGCCTGGGATCTTCTTTATCTTTTAATTTCGATGCTTTTATCACCTGCTTCTATTTTCATAGGGGCGATAAATCTTTTTAAATTGTTCATTGATATCAATTTAAATTTGGTAAGTAGGATCTTTGATGAAAATTCTCCATTTCTCTTATATTTCCCAATTTTGTAGAGTTCAGGTTTTAAAAAAAAATATGATGAAATGATGCAATGATTCTTTGGATTTCCTGATGTCTGTTGCTAATATTGATATTCTTTTCCTGCCTTTTAGTTGATTGGATACAGGTTTGCATGTCTTGTTGGCTTTCTCACGAAACTGACTCTTTGTTTCATTGATTCTTTGTAATGTTCTTTTTCTTTCTATATTATTGATCTCATTGTTTGATTATTTCCTCTGTCCACTCATCTTGGGTATATTAACTTCTTTTTCCTCTAGGGTTATTAGATTTGCTAGTATGAGATTTCTCCAATTTATTATTCTTTTTTTCCCCAAAATAGTCACTTCTTTATTTGAACACATAATCAGACATTGTAATGAGCAATATCCTACCACTTAAATTTACAAAGTAAATTTAAAACTGGTGGTAGTAAAATAACTGTTTTCTCATATGTAAAACAATATCTTGTTTATTAAGTTTCTTTTTTTCTTTCTCCTTTTTCTTTTTTTTTCTTTTTTGGATATTTTCTTTTCTAATATTATCCCTTTTCACTATACATGGACTGACCCTGGACTCTGACCTCGTAGGTTGCAATGAATATCCTAGTAAGAGCACCAGTGGAAGGGGGGAAGCCCTGGGTCCTGCTAAGACTGAACCCCTAGTGAACTAGACTGTTGGGGAGAGGGCAGCAATGGGGAGGGGTGGGAGGAACACCCATAAGGAAGGGAGGGGAGGGATGTTTGCCCGAAACTGGAAAGGGAATAACATTCAAATGTATATAAGAAATACTCAAGTTAATAAAAAAAAAAAAATGTCAAGGGCTAAAACACAGAAAAAAAAAATATTATCCCTTTTCCCGGTTTCCCTTCCAGAAACCCCCTATCCCACCCCCTCTCCTTGCTTCTAAGAGGGTGCTTCCCCACCCACCTACCCACACACTCCTGCCTCACCCTCTGGCATTCCCCTACACTGGGGCGTCAAGCCTTGACAGAACCTAGGGCCTCTCCTCCCATTGATGCCTGACAAGGCCCATCCTCTGCTACATATGCAGCTGCCCATCGGTAGCTCCTTGTGCACCCTTTTGTTGGTGGTTTAGTCCCTGGGACCTCTGGCGAGTCTGGTTGGTTGATATTGTTCTTCCTATGGGACTGTAAAACTCTTTAGCTCCTTCAGTCCTTTCTCTAACTCTTCTTTTGGTGACCCCCATGCTCAGTCCAATGGTTGGCTGCTAGCATCCTCCTCTGTATTTGTCAGGCTCTCGCAGAGCCTCTCAGGAGACAACTATATCAGGCTCCTGTCAGCATGCACTTCTTGGCATTTGCAATAGTGTCTGGGTTTTATGTCTGTGTATGAGATGGATCCCCAGTTGGGGCAGTCTCTGGATGGCCTTTCCTTCATTGTCTGCTCCATACTTTATTTCCGAATTTCCTTTAGACAGAACAATTTTGGGTTAAAATTTTGAAGATGAGTGGGTGACCCCATCCCTCAACCGTGGACCTTGTCTAACCTCTGGATATGGTCTCTACAGGTTCTCCCTTCCCTTTCTTGGGCATTTCTGCTAATGTAATTTCCACTGGGTTCTGGAAGTCTATTGCTTTCCTGGCATCTGGGACTTGCTGGTGGTTAATCCCAGTCCCCCATCCCCCATCGCTATATACCTTTGTTCAAATTTCCTGACCTTCTGTATATCATCTCTGTCTCCTCCCATACCTGATTCTTCCCCCTCCTTTTACCCCTCCCTGTCCTCTCTTCCTCCCAAGTCCCTCTCACTCTCTACCTCCTTTGAGTATTTTGTCCCTTCTTTTAAGAAGGACTGAAGCATATACACGTTGGTCTTCCTTTTTCTTGAGCTTCATATAATCTGTGAAGTGTATTTTGGGTATCCTGAACTTTGGGTTAATATCCACTTGTATGTTGAAATTTGTTTGTGGTAGAATATATGGTCAATTTTAGAGAAGGTCCCATGAGGAGTCAAGAAGAAGGAAGCTAAATCATTTTGTGTTTGGATGAAATGTTCTATAGATATCTGGTAGGTCCATTTTCAGAATAAAGTCTCTTAATTCCATCATTCTCTGTTTAGTTTCTTTCTGAATGACCTTTTGATTTAGAGTTGGGTGTTGAAGTTCCCACTAGTAATGTGCAGGGTTCAATATGTGATTTAAGATTTAGCAATAATTCTTTTGCAAATCTGAGTGCCCTTGCATTTGGGGCATAAATCTTCAGAACTGAGTCATTACCATGGTTCATTTTTTTCTTTGATAATTATGAAGTATCCTTCTCTATCTTATTTTAATTAAATTTGGTTTGAAATGTATGTTGTTAGATATTAGAATGGCTTTATCAGCATATTTCTTGACTTCTTGGGTTCATTAACTTGGAAGATCTCTTTCCAACCCTTTACTCTGAAATAATGTCTATCTTTGCTGTTGAGGTATATTTCTTGTATGTAGCAGAAGGATATATTTTCTTTTCTCTTCCATTCTCTTAGTTTTTTTTTTTTAATTGGGTACTTGAAGTACATTGAAGTTAATTCTGCTGTTGGTGGTTTGTGGTGGTAGTATGTGAGTGCCTGTGTGTGTGTGTGTTCTTTTTTTCATTTTCCTAGTTTGAAATTATTTATTTTCTATATTTTTTGGGGTGTGTGGCTATATTTAGCCTCTTTGCATTGTACTTTTTCTTCTAAAACCTTCTGCAGGAAGGGATTTGTGGATAGATACTGTTCATATTTGGTGTTCTGCTTTACATCTATTGTTTTGGGAGCATGAATTGCCTCTGAGATTTGGAGGTTTTGGAAACTCATATATCCTCTGGGGTTCGTGGTACTGCTGTGGCCTCCGGGGTTCAGTGTATTGACATTTTCTCTTGAGTTCCTAGTATAGGCTTAGTCTCTGGTAGAGCAGGAGTTTTCAAGACTTGTAGGCAGAGTTGGAACTCAGAAGAGAAAGTGCTATTGGTGATTACTGGGCTCTCAAAAGTGTTATCAGGTGGTGTGTAATGTCTAACCTGGGATTTCTAGTACCAGTATGGACATAGGTAAAACAGGACTCATCAGCCAGAGATTTGTTTTTCTTTCTCCCTTTCTTTCTTTCTTTCTTTCTTTCTTTCTTTCTTTCTTTCTTCCTTTCTTTCTTTCTTCCTTTCTTTCTTTCTTCCTTTCTTTCTTTCTTTCTTTCTTTCTTTCTTTCTTTCTTTCTTTCTTTCTTTCTTTCTTTCTGTCTGTCTGCCTGCCTCTCTGTCTACCTATCTACCTACATATCTATCATCTGTCTGTCTGTCTATCTATCTATCTATCTATCTATCTATCTATCTATCTATCTATCTATCTATCTACCTATCTATCATCTATCATCTATCTATCTATAGACCTATCTATCTATAGTTAATTGTACTCTAGGGAGTTAATTCAGGCCCATAGAACTGTAATTTCATTTCTGAAGTTTAAGACTTGGTATAGTTATTTTAATAACTATTCAATCTGGTTTAGTAAATCTTTTACCTAAACATAGATTGTGAAAATAATTTTTATATTTTGTTCTTAAAGCATTTGAAATTTAACATTTAAATTTAAGTATGAGGCATCTAATATTTATTGTTTTGCCTAGTATTAGGTGATACTTCAAAATTTATTTGTTTTGTATGTAATTACTTCATTAGTCCATAATCATTTGTTGGAAAGCATTTCTTTGTTGTTGTTCTTAACAATTGACTGCTATTTTAATGAGAGTTAATTCCTCTCTTTTATTTTTAAGATTTAAAAGGACTCTCAGAAGATCATTAGATTCTAAGCTTTGTTTTGTGGTAATTTTACTTATTGCAAATAGGTTTTTTAATGCGCTATATCTGATTATGGTTTCCTGTACTCCATACCTCCCAGAGTCTTCCCACCTACTTTCCTTTCCATCTGAATCCCTGTCATTTTTCTTTGTTAATAGAATAATAAAATAAGATAAAGCAATATCAAACAAGAATATGACAAAATAATCAAACAAAGTATGGAGTCAAAGAAAACGCACAAGAAACACATATGAATAAAGAGACACACATATTCCCATACACAGAAATTTCATAAAAACACAAAAACAGAAGCTGTAGTATGCGTATAAGGGAACTGTAAGGAAAAGAGAAAAAAATCATCTTGCTCAGGTTGGGCTGTGAGCAGATTTGCTTGTGATTCTTTTAATTGTCAATTAATATAGCATAATTCTAGTGATTGCAGATGGACTTACATACTAGGCCCATAGTTTTCAACATGATTGACATGGCCCTTGTGGGGGTCAAATAATTCTTTTACAGGTTTACCTAAGCCATTAGAAAACACAGATATTTACATTATGGTTTGTAACCCTAGTAAAATTATAGTTATAAAAAAGCAACAAAAATAACTATGTTAGGGGTCACCACCACATGAGCAACTATATTAAATGGTCCCAGCTTTAGGAATGTTGAGAATCACTGCTCCAGCCTCAGTCCTGAGCAAGCAAGTGAGAATATGTATATTTACATTCTTTCATTTTTTTTACCATTAATATTCAATGAAAATACTGAAGATTTGACCAACTTAAGCGTAATAATGGACTATAATTATTCAACTATTTATACAATTATTCAATTACTGTACAGATGGGTTGATAATGAATGACCTTGATACATTTTTTTTCCACCCGGCAATATGCAAAGTATCCTGTACTATGAAAGGTAGCAATCAGGAAACAAGCTTCCTGCTTAGTTCCAACCCGATTTCACTTTATCATGCAATCAAGGTGTGCAATGTCTTCAGTAACATTATAGTATTTTCTACTATATACTCTACTAATATTGTAGGGCAAACAAGAATAATGGCAAGTGTTGGTATGACCAACATTTAATAAGAAGGTATCGGGACTGGAGAGATGGCTCAGTGGTTAAGAGCACCGACTGCTCTTCCTGAGGTCCTGAGTTCAAATCCCAGCAACCACATGGTGGCTCACAACCATCTATAATGAGATCTGATGCCCTCTTCTGGTGTATATGAAGACAGCTACAGTGTACTCATATATAATAAATAAATAAAATATTTTAATAAGAAGGTATCCAACACAAGGGTACACACACAGAGAGACACATACACATTATGTGTGTATATATATATATATGTGTGTGTGTGTGTGTGTGTGTGTGTGTGTGTGTGTGTGTGTGTTTTAGGTAATAGCTCATTTTTTATTGGTTATTTCATTTATTTCTATTTTAAATGTTATCCCCCTTCCCAGTTTCCCCTCCACAAACTCCATATCCACTCCCCCTCCCCTTGCCTCTATGAGGGTGCTCCCCATCCAACCCACCCACTCTTGCCTCAGTGCTCTAGAACTCCCCTACTCTGAGTTATCCAGCCTCCACAGGACCAAAAGGATCTCCTCCCAATGATGCCAGATAAGGCAATCCTCTGTTACATATCCAGCAGGAGTTATGGGTCCCACCATGTGTACTCTTTAGTTGGGGGTTTCATCCCTTTTAGCTTTGGGGAGTCTTTGTTAGTTGATGTTATTGTTCTTTCTATATGTTTGCAAAGCCCTTCAGCTCCTTCATTATGTAAACGTTTATAGTTTTGATTTAAGTTTTAAGCAAAAGAAACAACTTTCTAAGATAATGCCTAATCAGAATTACTCTGCTAAAGAGAAAGATATGATGTACTCATAAGTTTTGAACAGATTTAACTCTAAAGATTGGACTTTTAAATATAAATATGGAGATGCTGAGATTATCCAAGTATAAAAGTTACAGCATTACTTCACTTATTTTAGCTCATCATAATTTTAGTAGTGGGTCCAGGCTTCTGCTTTTTCATTTACCTTCTTTAAAGGTTGAAACAATTGTTTTCTTAACCAGAAATATGAAAAATAAAACTAGTCATTAAATACTTCATTAAGTTGACAATAATTCCATTACTTCAATTTTCTCATTTTTTTAAATTAAAGAACAAAGAACAGACTTCTCAAGCAGACATTCAATAATATCTGTCAGTTTCTTAGTGAAAGCCTGTTTGATACAGTTGAATACTTTACTTTTATCAGTGCCAAGTAAAAGACTGATGGGTAGAAAGTCATTCATGAAGTAAACAATTTCCCATTGGTCATATTTGAAAATTTTAGGTTCATGAACTATAGATTTGATGTAAAATTTCATTTTTACATCAAATAAGATACCAATAAAGCTGACATTTCCATAATTACTGGCTTTATTTAATTGGGGTATGATGAAGTCACTAACATAAAATATTTTCTGTTTCCTTTCATTATAAGAAATTCATCACTGAGTGACATTATTGTCTTATTTCTCTTTCTCTTTAATATTCTTAAAATGATTGCTTTTATATTGTTTCCAGTTCTTCAGCCCTACCTATTTCTTTAATTTCATTAATATATTCTTAACAGTATCCTGAGTTTAATCATGTAAGCAAACTAGTAAGAGAATCAATGAAAAACATTTTATAAATATCTCAGATGGACTTTTTTTTTCTGGTCCTTTATTTTTGCATCTGAAAGAAGTAAAATATATAGTTGATCACTCCTTGTGCCCAGGCAATGCTTTTTAATATAGAATGTTATGCTTCTAACAGTTGAGTAAAGAATTGCTAAGAGGGCAGCAAGAATAAATTCTGGGAGATCATTTGGAAGGCAGTTGGGGAAAGTGAAGTTGACAGAAGCTGATAGATTGAACAGTGGAGTAGAGATAAATGAACATAGAAAAATGTCTGTATGTAGGACATAAAGTTCTTGGAGAAAGAAACTTTGGTTTAATTCTGAAGGTGTTCAAATTGAGAAGATGAGGTGTCCAAATAGAGACAGTGAATAGATTTTGTTCACAGCCATTATAAATCACAAAGATGAATTCTGACATAGAACTAATTTACTGCATCATCAATAAATGAGTTGACATGAGACCATGGGTTTGAATACATCCAGTCAAGGGCAGAAAAGTAACTCAGAAGATAGGTCTTAACAAGATATCAGTGGTATTTTCTAGTTTTCCATTCATTTAAAACAATGGCTATAGAGTAAATCTGGATAGATAGGTTGTGACAAGTTAACTAGCTCAGGATTGTTCTTTTCATTCTCAATCTCATGTGATCTCTTTCAGTAATCTCTCTCAGCTTACAGGACACATGTAGTTCAAGACACATGTCTGAGTTTTACTGCACTTGTCCTTTTGCTTTTAATAATGTACTCCAGTTGCTAAAGTTCTGCATGATGCACAAAATCAATATTTGGTATTTTGAAGAAGTCTGATATAAGTGTATAAGAATCCTGAATTTTTGTTCTTCTTGTTGTTGCTCCTTTTTTTTTCCTTTGTGTTTTCCTTTTTAACTAGAGCCTTGCTCTATACCCCAGGCTAGTCTAGAACTCATGAAGCTTTTTCTGTCTCAGCTTCCTATGTATTAGTTTGGAGATAAGAGTCACCATGCCTCAGTGCTATGTTATATTTTTAATTCCAAACGCAGTTTTATTGGAGTTATGCAAATAATTTGATGTTTACTGTTTTCTGGCAATATTGCCACTTTTGCTTGGCTGTTTGAAATATTTCAGCATTCATAGATGGCAATAAACAAAATGATTTTTGTACTATAAAACATGTTTATAACTTACTAAATATAAGGTTAAGATAGAAAAATATGTAAAAATAATAAAATAACCCAAGTTCCTGTGGGAAAAATAATTATATACATGTAGAAATATGAATGTTACCATGTATTTATAAGAGAATTAGGAAATGAAAATAACTTTAAGATAAACCTTGCTACATGCATTTTTTCTTTTCCATATTCTAATTCTAATAATCACATGGATTATTAAGCACAAAACCTTCCAAGACATAAACATTTTAAGTATAATGTTCTAACTTACTATTCAAATTAGTAGATTTTAGTATGATATTGTATGTATATTTTTCTCCCCATTCCATCTCCATACTCCCTCTCTTTTTTTTTCCCCAGTTCCTTAACCTTCCTGTTTTAATGGAGGATATGTGCATATGTGCTATAAAATATACTTGTCTTGAGTTGAGAAAAGCCATGTGTTTGAAAGCAAATAAATAAGAAGCACTTTAGTGATTTTAGAAGCATGAGATGAATTACATCAAATTATTGTTTTCCTTGAGAATAATTTTAAATTTTATTCTGTCTTTTGAGAAAAATTCTCACTCTGACGACCAGGTTGTCCTTGAAATAGCTATCTCTCCAACTCAAGTGCCCATGTACCGAGCAACCAGATAACATTATTTTTTACTAGGGAATACTGATCAAATTTTTGAACAAGAGTGTTAGTACTAATTGAACCCTGTTGTTTATATGTGGGAATGAACATGTTGGCATTAGACTACCTTTTAATTTGATATTTATTTCCAAAAAATAAGTAATTAGATTTTCATGCTTGCTGGGGACTGAGACTTTATAAAGTAGTTGGTCATAAGGAACATTTTATTTGGGAGTTAATATATTTAAATTATGTGTGTATTTGTGCATGTATACATACATACACATTTATTTTTATTATGGAGTGTGGTATGGTATATAACATGGAATGAAGACCTTCCTGATAAATAGAAAAATATATAGGACATGAACTTATGTATTGTCTAATATCTAGGCCCAGATACAGTTATCAAAGCATTATAAACAAAATACAAGTTAGATTAAAATAATTTTATTCTCACGTGAGAAATCACAATATCTAAAACATTTAAAATTCCATATTGTCATTAAAACAAGATAATTGTACCACATTAACTTTTAAGAACATATGAAAAATACTATTGGTTTCTCTAATGATACCGTTTTTAATGTTTTTCTTACATTTTCTTTTAATGACTTTGTTGTCTAAGATTGCTTCTTTGATGCACAATATTCAAACTTAAAGACTACTTTGCCATTATAATCAAAGGATGGTAACTCTAATCTTAGTGTCTCCCTGGATTGGACCTCCTCCAGAAACTGCTCAAATTTTAAAAAGCTCACAGATGACTTTGACATTTGATCCTAAGAGCAATGTTTCCACTGATTGTCCCACAGTGGAACAATTCTTTATTTTTTTGTGAAGGTCACCTTCTATAATGAATACTGTTACAGAACATATGGAGACTAAAACCTGATTGATCACATTTACTTAGTATGATAGGCTGCAGGTTTCCAGGAGATGTGCTTTTTGAAGCTCTCCTCCAAGCCAGTTTTCTGACTCAGATTGAATTTTGTCATATGTGGCTTTTTTCATCTATAAATATAATCTTGTGGATTTTCTTTTCTAGGTTGTATACAATAATATGACTTATCTCAATTTTCAAACATTGAATTGTCTCCGCATCCTCATAGAATCCATAGAATAGTCTATAATTAGTTTTGGTGTATTATAAATTCTATTTTAAATATTTTGACAAAGGTCCTTGTGATCTATATTCATAAGGAATAATGAGTCTCAGTCCCATGTTTTTTACATTATTTTAATGGATTTGATTACTTTTTAAAAGGTAGGATAAAATGAAACGTTATTGATTTGAAAAAATTTGTCTCTTTTAATATAAACATCTCATGCTATAAAATTCACAAATTAAAATTACCAAATTAAAATGATAATACACTTTATATAAAAGAGAACTTTCACAATATACTATAAGACACAAAGTTCATCCTACCCCATCTGTACAATCTGTTTAGATTCAAATTTTTACCATATTCTCACCAAAAAGCAGTACCATATCAGAATAATAGTCATGATAATGATGTTAAGGTAATATCTTTCTGGTTCTGATGTATATTCTAAATCTCAGAATATACTCAGATAAGTGAAATAAAATGTCATTTCAAATACAGTTCATACTAGGCAAGATATAGGAATGACCTAGATAGTCTATGAAGGATGACTGAATGAAGAAAAGATGATATATGTATATGCATAATGTAAGGGAAGTAGCAAAGAATTAGGATCAGGGCAAAGGTTGTGGTTACATAAGGGAGGGTGTGTCTAGACAATAAAAGTACAGTATGTTCATGTGGAACAGTTATCTCATTGGAAGCTCACACTCAAATAGAAGGAGTGGGTATATGAAGTAAACTTCAAACCAAGAAGATTGCAAAAGATATAAAGAAAGGTGGGACAGACTTTGGATGGTTATTCCTTCAGTCTCTGCTCTGAACTTTGTCTCCATATCTTCTTATATGAATATTTTGTTCCCCCTTTTAAGAAGAACTGAAGCATCTGCACTTGGTCATCTTTCTATGTTTGAGCTTCATGTGGTCTGTGGATTGTATCTTGGGTAATCTGAGCTTTTAGTTTAATATCCACTTATCAGTGACTTCATACCTTTTTTGTGATAGGGTTACCTCACTCAGCCTGATATTTTCTAGTTCCATCCATTTGCCTATGAATTTCAAGAAGTCATTCTTTTTAATAGCTGAGTAGTACTCCAGTGTGTAGATGTACCATATTTTCTGGATCCATTCCTCTGTTGAAGCACATGTGGGTTCTTTCCAGCTTCTTGCTATCATAAATAAGGCTGCTATGAACATAGTAGCACATGCTTTCTTATTGGAAGTTGGAGTTCCTTTTGGGTATTTGCCCAGGAGTGGTATAGCTGGGTTTTCAGGTAGGCCAATTTTCTGTGGAACCTGAGACTGATTTCCAGAGTGGTTGTATCAGCTTGCAATCCCAGCAACAACGAAGGAGTGTTTCTCTTTCTGCACATCCTTGCCAGCATCTGTTGTCACCTGAGTTTTTGATCTTAGCCATTCTGAATGATGTGAGGTAGAATCTCAGGGCTGTTTCGATTTTCTTTCCCTGATGACTACATTTTTAATAGGGTTATTTGATTCTCTGGAGTCTACCATCTTTGTTGGGTGCTATGCCCCTAAAACCCTCCATTATTGATGCTAATATTATAGTTAGAGTTAAATATGACTGGGTTCATTAAGAGGTCAGGACAATGGAAAATCCCCAGCCAGCTGCAGAAGGCTAATACAAATCTGGTGGTCAGATTGCTTAATGATATGACAAACTTGTGATGATCAGAATGCCTAAAGATATGACAAACTTGTGGCCTTTCTGACAAATACATCTGACAGCAGGTTGCCTAATGATATGAAAACATTGTCACCTTTCTGAGAAACCAATATCCTGTTGATGCCAGCTGATTGCATAAATGTTTCCCACTTTCCCCCTCCCTCTGCAGGGGTCTGATATGGTATAAATTCAGCATTGAGAAAAAAATAAAATTTGTTGCCCTGCTCAGATTCTTGTCTTGGCGTCTTTCTTCACATTTCTTGTCCCCCAGTCTCTCCTAGGTGGTCCCCAACCTCTGATAAATTGCCCTGTGCGCCAGGGCACTTCTTGACTTCTTTGTATATATTGGATTTAGCCCTCTGTCTGATGTAGGATTGGTAAAGATCTTTTCCCAATCTGTTGGATGCTGTTTTGTCCTAATGACACAATCCTTTGCCTTACAGAGTCTTTGCAATTTTATTAGATACCATTTGTTGATTATTGATCTTAGAGCATAAGTTATTGGTGTTCAGTTCAGGAAATTTTCCCCAGTGCTCAGGTGTTCAAGGCTCTTCCCTACTTTTTCTTCTATTAGTTTTAGTGTATCTGGTTTTATGTGGAGGTCTGTGATCTACTTGGATTTGAGCCTTGTACAGGGCAATAAGAATGGACTGATTAGCATTGTTCTACATGGTGACTTCCAGTTGAATCACCACCATTTGTTGAAAATGCTATCTTTTTTCCACTGGCTGGTTTTAGCTCCTTTGTCAAAGAACGAGTGACCATAGGTGTGTGGGTTCATTTTTGGGTCTTCAATTCTATTCTATTGATCTACCTACCTGGTTCTGTACCAATACCATACAGTGTTTACCATGATTGTTTTGTAATATAGTTTGAAGTCAGGGAAGGTGATTCCCCCAGCAGTTCTTTTGTGGTTGAGGATAGTTTTCACTATCCTGAGTTTTTTGTTATTCCAAATGAATTTGCAAATTGCTCTTTCTAACTCTATGACAAATTGTATTGGAATTTCGATGGGGATTGCATTGAATCTATAGATTGCTTTGGGCAAGATGGCCATTTTTATAGTATTAATCCTGCCAATTCATGAGCATAGGAGATCTTTCCGTCTTCTGAAATCTTGTTCAATTTCTTTCTTCAGAAATTTGAAGTTTTTGTCACACAGATCTTTCACTTGCTTGGTTAGAGTCACACAAAGGTGTTTTATTTTATTTGTGACTATTGTGAAGGGTGTCTATTTCCTAATTTCTTTCTCAGCCTGTTCAACCTTTGTGTAGAGGAAGGCTGCTTATTTGTTTCAGTTAATTTTATACCCAAACATTTTGCTGAAGTTGTTTATCGGGCATAGTAGTTCTCCAGTGGAACTTTTGGGGCCTCTTAATATAGTATCATATCATCCACAAATAGTGATATTTTGACTTCTTTCTTTCCAATTTGCACCCCTTTGACCTCCTTTTGTTTTCTGATTGATCTGGCTAGGACATTGTATCCTATGTATGTATGTACTTGTATGTATACAAGTAGTGAGAGAGTGGGCAGCCTTGTCTACTCTCTGAATTTAGTGGGATTTTTTTGAATTTCTCTACATTTAGTTTGATGTTGGTTACTGCTTTGCTGTATATATATATATATATTTTAACTATGTTTAGGTATGAGCCTTGAAATTCTGTTCTTTCCAAGACTTTTAACATGAATTTTGTCCAGTGCTTTCTTGGATATTCATGAAGGTTTTTTCTTTGAGCTTGTTTACATAGTGGATTACATTGATGGAAGTCCATATATTGAACAATCATTGCATCCTTAGGATGACACCTACTTGATCATGATGGATGATAATTTTGATGCATTCTTGGATTCCATTTGCAAGAATCTTATTGAGTATTTTAACATTGATATTCATTAGGGTAATCGTTCTGAAGTTCTTCTTCTTTGTTGGGTCTTTGTGGTTTAGGTAAGCATAATTATGGCTTCATAGAAGGAATTGGATAGTATTCCTTTTGTTTCAAATTTGTAGAATAGTTTGGACAGTATTAGTATTAGGTGTTCTCTGAAGGTCTAATAGAATTCTGCACAAAACCCATCTGGTCCTAGGATTTTTGTGGTTGGGAGACTTTTAATAACTGCTTCTATTTATGAAACTGTTTATACGTTTATCTGATAGAAATTTAACTTCGGTGCCTTGTATCTGTCTAGAAAATGTCCATTTCCTCCAGATTTTCCAGTTTTGTTGAATATAGGCTATTGTACTAGGATCTGATGATGTTTAGAAATTCTTCATTTTCTTTTGTTATGTCTTTGTTTTCATTTCTGATTTTGTTAATTTGGACACTCTCTGTGTCCTCTGGTTAGTATGGTAAGAGTTTATTTATCTTGTTGATTTTCTCAAAGAACTAACTCCTGGTTTTCTTGATTTTTTTTGTATAGTTCTTTTAGTTTCTAATTGGTTAATTTCAGCCCTGGGTTTAATTATTTCTTGCTCTCTACTCTTCTTGCGTGTATTTGCTTCTTTTTGTTATAGAGCTTTTATGTATGCTGTCAAGCTGCTAGTGTATGCTCTTTCTAGTTTCTTTTTGGAGGCACGCAGAGTTATGAGTTTTCCTCTTAGTTTTCATTTTTTCCCATAAGTTTGGGTATGTTGTGCCCTCATTTTTATTAAATTGTAAGTAGTTTTTAATTTCTTTACATCTTCCTTGACCAATTTACCATTTAGTAGAGCATTGTTAGCTTCTATGTGTATATGGGCTTCTATGTGTATATGGGCTTCTCGTCGCTTTTGTTGTTATTGAAAGGCAGAATTAATCTGTGGTGATCTGATAGTATGCATGGGACTATTTCAATCTTCTTGTATCTGTTGAGGCCTATTTTGTGACTGATTATATGGTCAATTTTGCAGAAGGTACCTTGAGTTGCTGAGAAGAAGGTATATTCTTTTTATGATGAAATGTTTTATAGATATCTGTTCAATCAATTAATTTCATAATTTCTGTAAATTTTCTCTGTGTCTCTGTTTAATTTCTAATTTCATGATCTGTCCATTGCTGAAAGTGGGGTGTTGAAGTCTCCTTCCCCCATTATTGTTTGAAGCACAATGTGTGCTTTGAGCTTTAGTAAGATTTCTTTTATGACTGTAGGTGCCCTTACATTTGTAGTATAGATATTGATGATTGAGTATTCATCTTTGTGAATTTTTCCTTTGATGTATATGAAGTGTCCTTTCTTATCTTTTTAGATAGCTTTTTGTTGAAAGTCCATTTTATTGCTGTTACAATGGTTACTTCAGCTTGTTTCTTAGACCATTTGTTTGGAAAATTTGTTTTCCAAGCTTTTACTTTGAGATAGTGTCTGACTTTGTCATTGAGGTGTGTTTCCTGCATGCAGCAAAATGCTGGGTCCTTTTTCCGTATCCAGTCTGTTAGTCTATGTTTTTTTTTTTTTTTTTTTTTTTTTTTTAAATTGGGGAATTGAGAACATTGATGTTAGGAGATATTCAGTAATAGTGATTGTTGTTTCCTGTTATTTTTGTTGTTAATGGTGGAATTATTTTTGTGTGGCTCTCTTCTTTTGGGATTGTTTCAAGATTACTTTTTTGGTGTTTCTGTGGTGTAGTTTCCCTCCTTGTGTTGGAGTTTTCCATCTAATATCCTTTGTAGAGTTGGATTTGTGGAAATACATTGTGTAAATTTGGCTTCACTGTGGTATCTTGGTTTCTCCATCTATGCTAATTGAGAGTTTTGCTAGATAAAGGAGCCTAGACTGGCATTTTTGTTCTCTTAGGATCTGTATGACAGCTGTCCAGGATCTTTTGGCTTTCATAGTCTCTGGTAAGAAGTCTGGTATAATTCTGATAGATCTGCCTTTATATGTTAATTGACCTTTTTCCCTTACTGCTTTTATTATTCTCTCTCTCTCTCTTTTTTTTTTTTTTTTTTTTTTGCATTTGGTATTTTGACTATTATGCAACAGGAGGAGTTTCTTTTCTGGTCCAATCTATTTGTTGCTCTGTAAGCTTCTTGTATTTCTATGGGCATCTCTTTCCTTAGGGTAGGGAAGTTTTCTTTTATAATTTTGTTGAAGATATTTAAGTTGGGAATCCTTACTCGCTTCTATACATATTATCCTTAGGTTTGAACCTCTCGTTGTGTCCTGGATTTCCTGGATGTTTTGGGCTAGGAGCTTTTTGCATTTTATGTTACTTTTCATGGTTGTGTTGATGTTTTCTATTGTATCTTCTGCCTCTGATATTCTCTCTTATATCTCTTGTATTCTGTTTGTGAGGCTTGCATCTATGACTCCTGATGTCTTCCCTGGGTTTTCTATCTCCAGGATTGTCTCTCTTTGTGCTTTCTTAAGGGTTATTATCTTTTGGAAGAGTTACATTTTTCTGCTTTTTTTCAATATTTCTTATGTGTGAGCCTGTCTGCCACAGCACATAGGTAGAAGTCAGAGGACTATGTTTTGGAGTTAGTATTTTTAACCTTTTTGTAGGCTTTGGAGAATCAAGTTCAGATCACCAGCCTGCATAGCAATTCTATATCCACACTTATTCTTCTGATGGTCTCTATCTTCCACTTTTAGATGTGTCATCTTCATGTTGGCATTTCTGTCATGTATATTATGCTTCCCAATACATTAAGCAGTGTCTGCAAACTAGTATTCAACTCACAGTCTGTGTTTCCAGGCGCAAACCATCTGTAGAGTTGCTGTTCCACAGAGCCTATGAAGGTGACAAAGATTTTGGACTAGAAGATTTAAAAAAAATACAGTGACATTGAATTGAAGAACCTTCTCAAGATATTTTCTTTCATGGTACCTGTGAAGAAGTTCAGATGACACCTTCAGCTGCTGTATAGATTTCAGGTTTCCTTAGATCGTTAATAATATCAACAACAGTTAAGTAGGTGTGATGCTAGGCAAGATCTATTTAAAACAATTATTCATTCATTTATCCCACCACTGATTACCTCTATGTTTGCTAGCTACTCCCAATACAGTTTCTTCCCAACTTCAGTTTTTTTTTCCTTTAAACTCACTGAGTCCATTTAGCCTTATCCATATTCTCACAGGTATGGTTTTCCTTCATTTGAGAAGTTCTGAGTCTCTCTTAACTCTTGAAGAATATTAAATTCATTGGCTTTTAAATTTTTTTAAAAAAAATCTATTTATTTTATGCACATGAGTACACATTGCTATCTTCAGCCACACCAGAAGAGGATATTGGATCCCATTACAGATGGTTGTGAACCACCAAGTGGTTGCTGGGAATTGAAATCAGGTCCTCTGGAAGAGCAATCAGTGCCCTTAACCACTGAGCCATCTCTTCAGCCTGCTCCTTTTAAATTTTGTACCAAGAGTTTTCTCGGAATTTGAAAAAAATTTTTTTATCCTACATCTTTCTTTTCCATGGTTTCAGATGAAAAATCCAGCGACACTAAATTTGTTTCTATGGGAGAATTGTTTCTTCCTGGAAGCCCTCAATTTTTTTTTTATTCCTGATCTTTGTTTTTGACATGTTTAATTTGCACAGAATGTTCTTTGAGAGGCATCTGCATGAAATTATTTTTTGGGGAGTTAATTAGAAATATGTCTTTGAATGGACTTTCTTGTTTATCTTGTTTGGAGTTGTATTAGTTACTTTTTTGGTTTCTGAGACAAAACACGCTGCAAGAGCAACTTTAGGACAGAGGTTTATCTTGACTCATGTGAGGTCCAGTCCATCACAACAAGTAGGAACATGAAGTAGCTAGTCATATTGTGTCTGCATTCAGGAAGCAAAGTGTAATAAGCTCTTTTTTGTCTTACTCCATCTGAGACTCAGGACATTGTGAACTTGCTACCTACATCTTTCCTTTCAGTTAATCTAATCTAAAAACTCTCACACAGACATGCCCTAAGGCCTTTCTCTGTGGTGATTCTAGATCCTGTCAATTTGACAATCTTATCTATACAGGGGCCTTCTCAGTATTTTAATTCTGTGACACATCTTTTATTACATTCAGAAAACATTTTAGTTATATTGAATAATTTTTTGAAGTCATGCCTTGGCACTTATTAATGTGAATGCAAAACATTTTCTGTAGCTTCTCACATTCCTGAGATGCCTTCATTTTTACTAGTTATTTTCTGTTACAAGATTGAATAATATCTTATTTCTTTGTTCAACACAACTTTCCACTGATCAGTTACTAACACAACCATTGAAATAATTTTAATACAAATGTGTAATCAATGTTAGTTCTAAAATATCCATTGGACTCATCTCTGAATGCTCTCTCATGAAATCCTGGTCAGAGAGTGAGACATTTGTACAGTCTCAGTGTTGCCATCTGTTTGTGGTTCTCTCCCCTTCAGGTAGAGAACATTCTGTTTCTTGTTATAAGTGCTACTCAGGTGTAGATTGCACATTTTTCATATTTTCATATCCCAGGCTATTACCTGATTTTGTTTCTGAGAGGTAAGTTTCTTCAAACTTTAGCAAAACTTCAGCACATGCAGATTGCCTCCTTTCTACTAGAGATGGCATTTCTCTTTGTCTGAAGATTGCCTACAAAAATGGAGTTGGTCCCTCTTGCTGCTCCGGGGTGGAAAACAAAACTGCAATAGATCTCTGCTGGTATCATGCAGGTTGGCAGAAGACTCTTTCTACACCCAGTGGTTTGCTTAGACCCTGCATTGGAGATGTAGATTTAGTGTTAAGTTTTGTTGAAACCTAACTGACCTTACACTCCCTTTATGCTATACTGAAAGGAGCAGGAGAAGGGACATATTACTGTTCTTAGTGGATAAAAGTTTTTCTCGTATTTAAAAAAATATTAAACTACTGACAATAGGGCTTGTGAAAACTCAGCACAGCAAAACAGAGCTAGAAATCCAAGTTTTCTATTTAGCAATGTGGGATGGCCTGGAAAATGACATTTTTAATTGGATATTTTATATATTTACATTTCAAATGTTATACCCTTTCTCCCCTCTCCCAACTCCCCTCCACCTGCTTCTATGATTCTAAGATTCTCCCACTCCTACCCACCCACTTCCACTTTAATACCCTGGCATTCCCTTACAGTGGGGAATAGAGCATTCACAGGACCAAGGGCTTCTATTCCTATTGGTGCCAGACAATGCCATCCTTGGCTACATATGTGGCTGGAGCTATGGGTCCCTCCATCTGTACTCTTTGGTTGGTGGTTTATTACTCAGAAGCTCTGGGTGGGGGTCTGGTTGGTTGATACTGCTGTTCTTCTTATGGGGTGCAGACTCCTTCAACTCCTTCAGTTCTTTCTTTAACTCTTCCATTGAGATCCCTGTGCTCAGTCTGATGGTAATCTGCAAGCATGCTCTTGTCTATCAGTGAGGCTCTGGCAGAGCCTCTTAGGAGACATCCACATCAGGCTCCTGTCAGCAAGAAGTCCTTAGCATCAGCATTAGTGACTGGGTTTGGGGGCTGCATATGGGATGGATCCCCAGGTAGGGCAGTTTCCAGATGACCTTTCCTTCAGTCTTTGTTCCACTCTTTGTCCCTGTATTTCCTCCCATGAGTATTTTGTTCCCCTTTCCAAGAAGGACTGAAGCATCCACATTTTGGTCTTCCTTCTTGTTGAGCTTCATATGGTCGGTGAATGATTCTTGGGCATTCTAAGATATTGGGCTAATGTGCACTTATCAGTGAGTTCATACCATGTGTGTTCTTTTGTGATTGGGTTACCTCACTCAGGATGATATTTCCTAGTTCCATCCATTTGCCTATGAATTTCATGAAGTCATTGTTTTTGATAGCTGAGTAGTACTCCATTGTGTAGATGTACCACATTTTCTATATCCATTCCTCTGTTGAAGGACATCTGGCTTCTTCCCAGCTTCTGGCTATTATAAATAAGTCTGCTATGAACATAGTGGAACATGTTTCCTTGTTATATGTTGGAGCATTTTGGGGTGTATGCCTAGGAGTGATATAGCTAGGTCCTCAGGTACTACTTTCTACATTTTCTGAGGAACCACCACACTGATTTCCAGTGTGACTGTACCAGCTTGTAATGCCACCAACAATGGAAGAGTGTTCCTCTTTCTCTATATCTTCTCCAGCATCTACCATCACCCAAGTTTTTGATCTTAGCAATTCTGACTGGTGTGAGGTGGATGTTGAACATTTCTTTAGGTGCTTCTTGGCCATTTTAGTTTGTGTCCATTGGCATTTTGGATCGTAAGCTGTTCTTGCAGCAGTCTTTAAGTCTGGGCAGAATAATAATTAAGGTACTCATCCTTGTCTTGGTGGTGGGAATACGGAGACGAGGGATGCCCAGATGCCTGCGAAATGTCACCAGTCAGCTTGCTCGGGGGATTCCCTGTCTCTACTTTGCTTTTCCACGTTGGATTTACAATCATAACAGGACAGATACTTGGCATTTCTAAAACCGAGTTCTGGGAATTTGCATCCTGGTATAAACACCTGTGCTCTGAGATAAGCACTTAAAATACTGAACCATCTCTTCACGTATATTAAGAGTTTCATTTGTGTTTTTTTTTTTTTGTCAATTTCACTTTTTAAGAAATTCTACTACAAGGACAGTGAATAATAGTCTTTTAAATCTCTTAACATTAATTTTTTTAAATTTTGGATATGTAATTAGTGAGTATTTGATTTATTCATTGTGGTAAGAAGATGCTTCAAGTTGTTGTTGTTTTTGTTGTTGCTTTTTATGTAGGTAATCAGTTACCTAAGCTTTCTTTTTTTGGGTGCTCTGTCCAAGCATAGAATTCCATATCTATTCTATATTTTCTTTCTTTCAGAGTGCCACTTTAGATTGTATTAGTCTGTTTTTATGTCTTTTTCTCATGTATAAAATTTCAACATCATGTAATCAGAAAATAAATCTTGATTATAAATGCTATGTATGTAAGGGCAATTTATTCCATCTTTGCTCTTGTCCAAATTTCCTCAGATAATCTGCATTTTTGTTTTAATATCAGTTTTGTAAGTATTATACAAAATTGACCTATGCATTTTATTGAATATTCAATCCATTCGTATACAACTACTGGTTAGTGATTCATCCATTTCTCCTTGTATGTTAATTACAACCATCTAATATGTACCTAATCTAGGCTTTTTTCAGTTAAATATCCTTATTAAAATATCTATGTTTTCACATATATCAGCAGTTTCTTTTTGTACTTTCTGTTCTAATTGGATATAACCCTACCTCTCTATTGTGTGTTGGAGCCAAACTGATCAAAGGGTTTCCCAAACACTCTGGTGAAATAACAAAGAGAATGTTTATTTTCTGTACTTGCTGAGGGGCAGACTTGGGAAAGTCCTGTCTGTGGTAAAGGCTAGAGTCAAAGGAGTTAAGTTTTTGGTTCCTGGAAGCGTTTTGTTTTCCCCATTTAGACTTGTATTATCAGTCCCAGCACCTTGGTCTTTGATGAACATGAGAGACTCTGTGTTCCCTTTGTGCACCATTACTTGATTAGCTTCCTTCAGTCTTTGTCTCTGTATTATCTTTATGCTGATTCTGTCCCATTTCCCTCTGAAAACTATAGAAGATGCTGTAATTCTTAATAATCTTGTATGGCATAAGGCGTAGCTTATGGTAGATATCCTGATATCAAACATTCCTAATTCTTTATTTTCTGATCTCCTGTCCTGCTCCTCAGGAACCTGTCACTGGAAGAATCATGAAACACCCACTGCTCCAGGACACTTAGTGATTTTTCCCCATCGTTTGCTGCTTCAGGTTGTTTAGTGATTTTTCCCCTTCTACATTTTTGATTTTGTTTCTACTTCTTTGTATTTATCGCACCTTTCCTTTTTAATGGTACAAATAACAGTTAAATTCTTTAATAGTTCCTCTGTTTTGATTTATTAATGTGTACATATGTGTGCTTCTGAGTCTTCCTCATGAATGTATGCCACCTGATGATGCCAGAAGAAAGTGTCAGACACCATGAACTGCTGGCTATGTTCTGTGAACCAAACTGTGGTCCTCTGGAAAAGTGCTAGTCACTTGTAACAATTAAAATATTTCTCAGGCCCCTAAGACTTACTCTTGGATGTTCAATTGCAAGCATTAACTGAATTGTAGTTTGTTCAGTTTTCATGTCTAATCTGTACAGAACAATCATCTTGCAGAAAATTACTTTTAAGCAACTGGATATTTCTTTTTCTCTTTGTTACTTTTTTGCAAAAGTTTAATTTTTTATTAATCTTAACATATAAGCCATAGAGTAGCAGAACATCTAATTTTAGAATATCATTAGCTAAATTTAATGAGCTTTTAAAATAGATTTTTATGCTTTTCTTAGTTTATCTTGTTATAATCCTATTTATTCATGGATTTGTAATAATCCTCATTTCTTCACAATGAAAGGACATGCTATTATTCATGTATCACTGTTTAACTATAGCATTTAAATGTGTATTTATAGTTGTATTTATAAATATATTTAAATACTAATTTATAAACCTAAGCAAAATGGAATCCAAGCAAAAATAATTCATAAACACAAGCAAGTTTTCGAAGGACAATTTTGATAACAAATATTTAATTTAAAGGATTAGGTAACCTTCTGTGTATGTATGACTAGTTTCTAAAATACAGTTTACATTTTCAAAATACATAGTTCACATGCTATATTGTTTTATATATTTATAAATTTGTTTTGTAATTGTTAGAGATAAAAAGGTAGCGAATAGTCCTAACTGGGACTCTAGAAAATTAAGTATTCTTGTGATCAGTACTGTATGTAAAGCTTCCTTAGGCCTTATTCCCAGTTAAACATATTATCAAGCTTGTACATAAGCAATCTCAGTTTTAAAAACTCAGTTCTGGGTGAAAAGAAAGAAATATTGAAAAGGAGTGGTATTTTCAGAGTTAATTCAACTCCTTACTGAGTCAGATAAGCAATTTTCTTTTATGTTCTCACGCAGCAGGGCTTATATTGCTTTCATCCTTCTTTAAAATAGTAGACAAGGTTTTCATAGATTTTTATTGAGTTTTGTTTATGCCAAAACAAGATAGGAAGCCATCAACCCACTTAGACTCAGTGTCTTTATGTTTTATTCAAAATCCCAATTTGTATTTAGATGCATCATCAGTTTTTTCCAATTACATTTAGTGACTATTTGACTATTTTATATAAAGAGCATTGAAGAATATTGACTGGAGTTTTTTTAATTTATTTTAATTTATTTTATGTATATGAGTATTCTTCCTTAATGTATGTTCATTGTGTGGATGTCTAATGTTTGTAGAGGTCAGAAGAAGGTATCAGACTTCCTGGTATTAGAGTTCTAAACCACCAGGTTTTAAGCCAAAGAGCAGGTGTTCTTAAGCACTAAGCCATCTCTCTAGACATTTCTTGGGCTATAGTGTACAACACCATGGTCAAACAATTTTTGACATACTTTCAGATCCTCAGAAAAACATAATACAATCTTATTCTGGTTTTAATTATCATATACAAGGTAAATCTTGACCATGAAAATGTTTGTGAATATAAGCATGTAAGAAAGTAGGAGGTGATTTAGATTCTGAAAGCTGAAAGTCAAATTTCCATAATTGTTTTCAAATTGGAAATTGAGCCTACTTTCTAGCAAAGTGATAGTTTATGCTACTCAGCTACTCAGAAATAAAATGCAACGACTTCTTGTGCAATTGTTCACAACATAATGGCTCTTGTATCTTCTTGATAGACAATATGGTAAACAGATGGTGCTCCGTGAAGACAGATTGGTTTTTTCCAAATGTCAATAGACCCTTAAGGGTCCATATTTTCCCAAGCATGAAGCCAAACCTGACATACCACAGAGTGTAAAAGTCTAAAAATGCCTGCTGAACAGTAAATACACAGGTTTTCAAACATTTTAGGATGATTATGGATAAGTCTAAATTAAGAATCTTAAGGTTTGTGTAGGTTTTCTATATGCACATAGCAATTACAATATCCCATCATTCATTGGCTTGTCTTTCAGTTTGCTTAGAGATCCCATTTTTGTTTTGTCAAATCACAGTGTAGAATAGTACCATTGACATAATGTATTTTTCACATCAGTATGGAAAACTAGAGGCAGTTTAAAGATTTGAATTGGCAATCAGATTTTTGTTGAGTAATATTTTATAGTTTGTGCCATAGTACTGAAAATGGAATAGAATATAAATCTTAGCTTTTCATTTATAGTTATAGAAAACTTTTCTACATATCAATTAAAAGTCAGGATACTACAAACTCTGTCTAACAGATGACAATTTTATTTCTCAATAACAGTAATATTTACTTTTACCAGATATTTTGTCCCATGACAATTAAATTATTAGTGTTTATTAATTTTATTAGTTTTTGAGGTCAGAGCAGAGGAGGCTTATTGTGCTGCAAGTGCACAATAAGAAGTTGGAGGATAAGTTTCCAGATGTCAGTTCTTTTTGTTGATAATGTGGACTCTTGAGAATTGAACTTATGATGTGACCCGGCCTGGGAGCAAAACCTTTGCCTATTGGCACATTGACACTCTCAATACCATTTTCAAAAACTCATATAGTTTCTTTTTGCATGTAATATACACAGACATTTCAAAAACAGTGTATACTCATCCTGAGTAGTAAACTTGATACACACATACACACACACACACACACACACACATCACATGACACACACATAACACTGAAAATAATTCTAAAGTATTCATTCCTGTACAGTATAACCTACTGTACAGAGAAACACTGGATATATTTGATATATTCAATCATATTAGTCCAATATCCTTTTAATCATTAACTCCTAAAATTTAGTGCTATAACAAAAGATTAAATTTTCGCCTGTTTTTATAATAGTTCAATGTGAGTTGGTTGGAGGCTTCACTTCATCATTCTACCAACTCCTGGAGACTCCTTGATTCCATTCAATCCTTGGCATTTAACATGAAACCTGGAGAGCATTTTAGGGGGTGGGCATGAAAGACGATTATCTTTTGACAACATTG
Source organism: Rattus rattus (assembly GCF_011064425.1). Classification (NCBI taxonomy): domain Eukaryota; kingdom Metazoa; phylum Chordata; class Mammalia; order Rodentia; family Muridae; genus Rattus; species Rattus rattus. The sequence continues at coordinate 210,582,616 of NC_046156.1, read as the reverse complement.
TCTCAGAACTGACCTAATGTTCTGATCAAATTTCAGGATATCTAAATTCTTTGGAAAATAAAGAATTTATAATCTGGAAAAAAACTAGAATGGGACAAAAACCAGAGTTGAGGAGACTATGTAAGGAAATTCTTCAATTCCATGACTTTTTCAGCATACATTTCTGTTAATATTTTAAAGTAATTATATTTGTAGTCTATAAACATGGTAATTTAAAAACTATAGCATAGGCATTATATGTATTAGTATATAAGTATTTATTATCTACTTATGTATTTATAGACATCAGAGGATAGTAATGAAAGCAAAAGTAAAATTTCCAAACTGTTAAACAGTTGCTTGCATTCAAGATCAAGGCAGGTGTCTTTGAATCCAGGAAACAGCAGTTATAACTGAAGAAGTACTTGAATGCATCAAAAATTACATGCCCTTGAAATAATGGAAAATTTGAGTAAGGACTCAGTTACAGACTCCATTATCTCAAAGGGTTTGAGCAATACAACGTGAATTAGCCTTCCGTGAACCCATGTCCTCTTACTGATATTAGATTTAGTAGTTAGAAAATACTTAGAAACCCATGAAACAGACATGCTCATACAAATAGCATTGAATTAGTTGTTAATTAGGAACAAACACAACCACATGAGATCTCTATTCTTGCTTTCCATCTGTTCTCAACAGTGGAGGTGGCAGACACAGTGGCACTATCTGAAATCATTCACTTAATTATTTATCTGCTCTGTGATTTGGAAAACAACTTTTACTCAAGGAACAACTGTTAAAAGAGGAAAGAGGCAAATATCAAAAATATTTTTCCCAATGATCCCAGTCTGATATATCAAAGATTCAAATATCAGGTGGCTTGCAATCATTTGCAGGTTCCCACTTAAATATTTTAGAATCTCCAGGTAATTCACAGAAATTCTCTATGTCTTCAATACTGAAAGATTAGTAAAGTCCTGTATGGGGAATGTGATATGAATCTCATATCTGTCCATTCAACTGACCTTAGTCACTGCTCCAGCTGTCTAAAGGAATCTCCTAACTTGTTTTCTAAGTCTTGTAGCAGTGTCTCCCATTGGAACATTGTAGTCCAAAGTAAAATAGGAAAGGTGATACTGAGAAATGCAACTCTGGTTTATTTTCTAAAGCAGGAAAAGATCATTGAAAGAGGCATTGTTAGTATCAGAATGGAAAGAGGCTACTGTGGTGGTTTGAATGAAAATGGCCCCTATAGATTTATAAGCATTATTGGAGATATGGTCTTGTTGGAATAGGTGTGGTTTTGTTGGAAGAAATGAGCTTTCTTCTTTCAAGGGGTTTTGTCTGGCTTGTGTTTGTGCAGTTCTCATGAATGCTGTCACAATCTCTGTGAGTTCCTATTTGCATCAGCTCTGTTATGTCTGGAAGATGCTATTTCCTTGGAGTCATCTACCATCTCTGGCCTTTAAAATCTTTTAGTTTCCTTGTCCACATAGATCTCTGAGCCATGAAGTTGAGTGAGATAACATAACCCATATAGGATTGAGTTCTTCAAAGTCTCTTACTATCTGCACCTTGTCTACTTGTGAGTCCTTGTTAAATATCGCTTACTACAAGAAAAACTTTCTCTGGTTAGGGTTGAGAAATATACTAGACAAAGAAATATGGCATTACAAGTTGTTATACCACTGGTGATTTAGCAGAACATTAGCAGGACATTTTTCTGTAAGGAACATGATCAATCAGTCCCAGGTATTTGACCTCATTAATAGTGTCAGATGTGGATTCCACCTCATGGAGTGGGCCTTAAATCCAATCAGAAAGTGGTTGATTACATTCATAATATTTGTGCCACTATAGCACTGGTATATATTGCAGGCACGTCATTGTGGTAAGTCACAGAGTTTATAGACTAGAGATAATGATAATTACTTTTCTTCTCTTGTCACTTCTGTAATACTATCACTGTGAATGCTGGTCAATAGGACTGAAGCTTCTAGTTGAACACCAGCTAGAATTTTTCATAATAAATATCAGAAAGTAAGTTTTGCTATTAGAAATAGCTCCTTACCATTAGGTTGTGAAGTATAACCAATTCTACTGGCAAAACCTTTATGTTTGGGGTGGAGGGTAATATAGAACCCTTTTAGAAAATAAATTGTAACCTACTCATGGTACAGGGCATTATAATTGGTAGCATATCATATAGATAATTATAGCATTGTCTACCCTAATATATGATAACTAGATTTAAATGCCTTTTCCACATTTTAGGAATATTGTAAAGTAGTGGCTATCTATATAGGTTTTCAAAAGGTCTTTAAATGTGTGAGCTATCCTTCTCCATATTCTGTCTTTTACCTTACTCTCCCATTCATCATTTCATTTATTCTTACTATTCTCTATCCTTTAATTACACGGTGATACCTTTACCTCATATTAGAAGATCCCCTCATAATGTCCTGATCCTTTATGATCTTTCCAACCTGTGTGAATATTTTAGATAAAAGACACAACCCTGAGATTCCACCTCACATCAATCAGAATGGATAAGACCAAAACCTTAGGTGATAGTAGATGCTGGAGAGTTTGTGGAGAAAGAGGAACACTCCTCCATTGCTGGTGGAATTGCAAGCTGGTATAACTACTCTGGAAATTAGTCTGGAGGTTTCTCAGAAAATTGGACATAGTGCTATCTGAGGACCCAGCTATAGCACTTCTGGGCATATACCCAAAAGATGCTCCAACATATAGCAAGGAAACATGTTCCATTATGTTCATAGCAGCTTTATTTATAATAGCCAGAAGCTAGAAAAAACGTAGATGTCCCTCAATACAGGAATGGATACAAAAAATGTGGTATATTTACACAAAGGAATACTACTCAGCTCGTAAAAACAATGACTTCATCAAATTTTTTTCACAAAAATAAAATATACTTTATTTCATGCCTTTTGTCTGTTCCTTTTCTTTTGTTGGATATTTTCTTTATTTGCATTTCGAATGTAATCCCCTTTTCCAGTTTCCCCTCTGAAACCCTCCCCTCCCAATCCCATCCCCATCCCCTGCTTCTATGAGGGTGCTCTGCCAACCACCTACCCACTCCCTCCTGCCTCCCTGCCCTGGCATTTTCCTAAACTGCGCAATACAGTCACAAAAGAACACACATGGTATGTATTCACTGATAAGTGGGTAATATGGAAAAATCTCAAAAGAACCAAGATACAACTCACAGACCATGTGAAGCCCAAGAAGAAGGAAGACTAATTGAAATACACATGGAAGGACCCAGGGCTCCAGCTGTAAATATACTGGAGGATGGCCTTATTTGGCATCAATAGAAGGGTAGACCCTTGGTACTGTGAAGGCTTGTGATGTCTCAAAGTAGGGAATGCTAGGAAAGTGAAGCAGGCCTGAGTAGGTGGGTGAGGGAGGTGGATGGGATAGGAAGTTTGTGAGGAGGAAACTGGGAAGGGCGATAAAATTTGAAATGTAAATAAATAAAATAACCAATTAAAAAAGAAAGACACACTCCTAAAGCTTAACATCTAACATTCATATTTAAGAGGAAACAGAGTCCTTGTCCTTCTGAGTCTTGGTTATGTCTCTTAGGTTGACTGTTTCTAGCCCTGTCTATTTATCTGAAAATTTCATCTGTTCTAACAACTGACTAATATTCCATTGTATAGATCAAACATAATTTCATTATCCACTCATTGATTGATTGACATCTTGGCTATTTCCAATTTCTAGCTTTTATCAACAACAGGGACAGCAGTAGCATGAATGAAAATGTGTGAGTGTAGTAAGATATATAGTTGTCCAAGCATGTGCCTAAGAGTGGTATATTCAGATCTGGTAGATTTATTTTTGCCTTTGGAGAAACCTCCACATTCATTTCTATAGTGACTGCACTTGTTTATACACTTACTGGCAATGAATAACTTTTCATATCTCCACTAGCATTTACTCTTATTGTTTTGTAGATTTGGACCACGATAACTGATATAAGATGAAAATTTAAATTACTTTTAATTTGTATTTCCCCATTGGCTGAACATTTTTTAAAGGTTTGTTGCAGAAATTAGTATTTCATCTTTTGAGAATTTTCTACCTTTACGTATGTATCACATTTTAAAATTGGGTTCTTTTCTTGATATACTATAATTTTACTTTGTATATTCTAAATACTAAAGTTCTGTGAGATGTATAATTTATCTGTATTCTTTCCCTTCCATACACTACTCCCTTGCTTGGATTATGGTGCTCTTTGCCATACAGATTATTTCTTATCTTCATAAGTCCTATTTATTACTAGTTAGTTTTTGTTACTTCATCAGTTAATCTTTTAATAATTATGATCTGCAACATTACTCAATGACTATTTACAGTTTTTCAAAAGTATAAGTTTCTATTCTTTTTTTCTTTTTTTTTTATTAGATAGTTTTCCATCCACATTCCAAATGCCATCCCCCTTTGGTTCCTGTCTACAAACAAACCCATTGCAGACCCCTTCTCCCCTCCCCCATGAGGGTGTTTCCCCGTACAACCATGCATCCCTTCCCAGTTCCTTGCCCCTACACTCTCCCACACTGAGGGTCCATCCTTGGCAGGAACAGGGCTTCTCCTCCCACTGGTGACCAACAAGGCCATCCTCGCTACACATGTAAATGGAGGATGGATCTGTCCATGTGTACTCCCTGGAGGGCTGTCTAGTCCCTGGCAGCTCTGGTTGGTTGGCATTGTTGCTCACCTGGAGTTGCAAACACCCTCAGCTCCTTCAATCCCCCCTTCAACTCCTCCAATGGAGACCCCGTTCTCAGTTTTATGGTTGGCTATGAGCATTCACCTCTGTATTTGCCATGCTCTGGCAGAGCCTCTCAGGATACAGCTATATCAGGTTCCTGTCAGCCTGCACTTCTTGACATCTGCAATGTTGACTGCGTTTGGTGGCGGTATGTGTATGGGCTAGATCCCCAGGTGGGCTGGGGACTACGGACTGAATGACCATTCATTCAGGCTTTGCACCAAATATTGTCTCCATATGTCCTTCTATGAATATTTTTGTTCCCCTTTTTAAGCAGGACTGAAGTAACTGCACTTTGGTCATCCTTCTTGAACTTCCTGTGGTATGTGGATTGTGTCAGGTACTTCGAGATTTGGGGCTAATATCCACTTATCAGTGAGCACATACCATGCATATTCTTTTGTGATTGGGTTACTGTACTCAAGATCATAGTTTCTAATTCCATCTATTTGCCTATGAATTTTAAGAAGTCATTTTTAATAGCTGAGTATTACTCCATTGTGTAGATGTACCACAGTTTCTGTATCCATTCCTCTGTTGAAGGACATCTAAGTTTATTATAAATAAGGTTCCTGTGACCATAGAGGAGCATGTGTACTTGTTTTATGTTGGAGCATCTTGTGGGTATATGCCCAGGAATACTATAGCTGGGTCCTCAGTTAGTACTATGTCCAATTATCTGGGGAACTGCCAGACTGATTTCCAAAGTGGTTGTACAAGCTTGCATCTCAGCAACAATGGAGGAGTGTTCCTCTTTCTCCACATCCTTGCCAGCATCTGTTGTCACCTGAGTTTTTTTTATCTTAGCCATTCTGACTTGTGTGAGGTGGAATCTCTGGGTTGTTTGGTTTTGCATTTCTCTGATGACTCAGAATTTTGAACATTTCTTTAGGTACTTCTCAGTCATTTGAAATTCCTTAGCTGAGAATTCTTTGTTTAGCTATGTACCCCATTTTTTTTTAATTAACTTGAGTATTTCTTATATACATTTCGAGTGTTATTCCCTTTCCCGGTTTCCGGGCAAACATCCCCCTCCCCCCTCCCCTTCCTTATGGGTGTTCCCCTCCCCACCCTCCCCCCATTGCCGCCCTCCCTCCAACAGTCTAGTTCACTGGGGGTTCAGTCTTAGCAGGACCCAGGGCTTCCCCTTCCACTGGTGCTCTTACTAGGATATTCATTGCTACCTATGAGGTCAGAGTCCAGGGTCAGTCCATGTATAGTCTTTAGGTGGTGGCTTAGTCCCTGGAAGCTCTGGTTGCTTGGCATTGTTGTACATATGGGGTCTGGAGCCCCTTCAAGCTCTTCCAGTTCTTTCTCTGATTCCTTCAACGGGGGTCCTAGTCTCAGTTCAGTGGTTTGCTGCTGGCATTCGCCTCTGTATTTGCTTGTACCCCATTTTTTAAAAGGGTTATTTGATTCTCTGGAGTCTAAGTTCTTCGGTTCTTTGTATGTATTGGATCTTAGCCCTTTATCGAATGTAGGATTGGTAAAGATCTTTTCCCAATCTGTTGGTTGCTGTTTTGTCCTACTGACTGTGTTCTTTACCAGCATCATTTGTTGAAAATGATGTCTTTTATCCACTGGATGGTTTTAACTTCTTTGTCAAAGATCAAGTGACCATAGGTGTGTGGGTTTATTTCTGGGTTTTAAATTCTATTCCATTGATCTACCTGCCTGTCTCTGTACCAATACCATACAGATTGATCATGATTGCTCTGTAATACAGCTTGAGGTTAAGGATGGTGATTCCCTCAGAAATTCTTTTATTTTTGAGGATAGTTTTTGCTATCCTGGGATTTTTGTTATTCCAATGAATTTGCAAATTGCTTCTTTCTAAATCTATGAAGAATTGAGTTGGAATTTTGATGGAGATTGCATTAAATCTTTAGATTGCTTTTGGCAAAATGGTCATTTTTACTATATTAATCTTGCCAATCCATAAACATGGGAGATCCTTTCATCTTCTCACAGCATCAATTTCATTTTGTAGAGACTTGAAGTTCTTGTTGTAAAGATCTTTCACTTGCTTGGTTAAAGTTACACTGACATATTTTATAATGTTTGTGACTATTTTGAAGGGTATGGATTCCCTAATTTCTTTCTCAGCCTCTTTATCCTTTGAGTAGAGGAAGTCTACTGATTTGTTTGAATTAATTTTATATCCAGCCACTTTGCTGAAGTTGTTTAGCAGGCTTAGTAGTTCTCTGGTGGAACTTTTGGGGTCACTTAAATATACTGTCATATCATATCTGCAAATAGTGATATTTTGACTTCTTCCTTTCCAATTTGTATCCGTTTGGACTATTTTTGTTCTTTAATTTCTCTGACTAGGACTTTGAGTACTATATTGAATAAGTAGAGAGAGAGAGTAGGCAGCCTTGTCTAGTACCCGATTTTAGTGGGATTGCTTCAAGTTTCTTTCGATTTAGTTTAATATTGGCTACTGGATTCTTCTATATTGCTTTTATTCTGGTTAGGTATGGGCCTGGAATTTCTGATCTTTCCAGGACTTTTATCATGAAGAGGTGTTGAATTTTGTCAAATGCTTTCTCAGCATCTAGTGAGATGTTCATGTGGTATTTTTCTTTGACTTTATTTATATAAAGTAGGTTATGTTGATGATTTTCCATATATCAAACCATCCCTGCATCCCTAGGATGAAGCCTACTTGATCATGATGTATGATTGTTTTGATGTTTATTGAATTTGGATTGCAAGAATCTTATCATGTATTTTTGCATCGATATTCAAAAGGAAAATTGGTCTGAAGTTCTCTTTCTTTATTGGGTCATTGTGTGGTTTAGGCATAAGCGTCATTGTGGCTTCATGGAAGAAATTGGTTAGTGCTCCTTTGTTTATATTCTGTGTAATAGTTTGGAGAGAATTAGTATTAGATCTTTTATGAAGATCTCATAGAATTCTGCAGTAAAGCCATCTGGTTCTGGGATTTTTTTTTTTTTTGGTTGGGAGACTTTTAATAACTGCTTCTATTTCTTTAGGAGTACTGTTTAAATGATTTCTGTGATCCTGATTTAACTTTGGTACCTGGTACTATCTAGAATATTGTCCATTTCATCCAGATTTTTTAGTTTGTTGAATATAGGCTTTTGTAGTTTGACTTGATGACTTTTTGAATTTCCTTAGATTCTGTTGTTATGTCTACCTTTTCATTTCTGATTTTGTTAGTTTGGATATTCTCTCTGTGTCCTCTGATTAGTCTGGCTAGCGGTTTATCTATCTTGTTGATTTTCTCAAGGAACCAGCTCCTGGTTTTCTTAATTCTTTGTATAGTTCTTTTTGTTTCTATTTGGTAGACTTCCACCCTGAGTTTCATTATTGCCTACTGTCTACTTCTTTTGAGTGTATTTCCTTCTTTTTGTTCTAGAAATTTTAGGTGTGCTGTCACGCTGCTAATATATGAATGTATGCTCTCTCCAATTACTTTTTAGAAGCACTCAGAGCTATGTGTTTTCCTCTTAGCACTGCTTTCATTTTGTCCCATATGCTTTGGTATGTTATGCTTTCATTTTCACTAAATTCTAAAAAGCCTTTGATTTCTTTCTTTATTTCTTCCTTGGCCAAGTTATTATTGAGTAGAGCGTTGTTTACTTTCTATGTGTATGTGAGCTTTCTGTCATTTTTGTTGTTATTGAAGACAAGCCTTAGTGCATGGTGATCTGATAGAATGCATGGGATTATTTCAAACTTCTTGTATCTATCTGTTGAGGCCAGTGACTGATTTTGGGGAAGGTCAATTTTGGAGAAGGTACCATGAGGTGCTCTGAAGAAGGTATATTCTTTTGTTTTAGTATGAAATCTATTATGGATACCTGTCAAATGCATTTGGTTCCTAAATTCTGTTAGTTTCTCTATGTCTTTGTTTATTTTCTGTTTCTGTTCATGATCTGTCCATCGATGAAAGCGGAATGTTGAAGTTCCCCACTATTATTGTTTGAGGTGCAATGTGTGTTTTGAACTTTAGTAAGGTTTCTTTTATGAATATATGTGCCCTTGCACTTGTAGCATAGATATTTAGGACTGAGAGCTCATCTTGGTGGATTTTTCATTTTATCAATATGAATTGTCCTTCCTTACCTTTTTTGGTAACTTTTGTTGGAAAGTTGATATTATTTGGCATTAGAATGGCTACTCTAGCTTGTTTCTTGGGATCATTTTTGAAAATTGTTTTCCAGCCTATTACTCTGAACTAATATTCGTCTTTGTCACTGAGGTACGTTTCCTGCATGCAGCAAAATATTGGATCCTCCTTTAATATCCAGTCTGTTAGTCTATGTCTTTTTATTCAGGAATTAAATCCATTGATGTTAAGAGATATTAAGGAATAGTGATTGTACTTTCCTGTTATTTTGGTTGTTAGAGGTAGAATTATGTTTGTATGGCTCTCTTCTTTTGGGTTTGTTGCAAAAAGATTATGTTCTTGCTTTTTCTACAGTGTAATTTCCCTCCTTGAATAGGAATTTTCCATCTATTATTCTTTGTAGGGCTGGATTTGTGAAAGATACTGCATAAATTTTGTTTTGTTGTCAAATATTTTGGACTGAAGGAGGTGAAGGGGTTTTCAGGCACATTAGGAAAAACAACAATTTCAACCAACAAGACCCTCCAGAGCTCCCAGAGACTAAACCACCAACCAAAGAGTATACTTGGAGCCACCCAGGGCTCTACCCACATATGTAGCAGAGGATGACTTTGTCCAGAATGAATGGGAGAAGAGGTCCTTGGTGAAGGCCTGGATGCCTCATTGTAGTGGAATGCTAGGGCCCGGAGGCATAGGCAATGTGTTTGTTTGTGGAGTAGCACCCTTACAGAAACTGGTGGAGGGGGATGTGTTAGGAGATTTCTGGAGGGGAAACTGGGAAAGGCAATGACATTTTAAATGTAAATAGAAAAGATTTTCAACAAAAGAAAGCACAAGAAATAAATCAAATCTCTAATAAATAAAAGATGATTTCTTTTATATTTATTGTTATAAGATTAGATGCAGGTCTTTGGTAAATTCCAAGATTCTTTATTGAACTGACTGGGCATATGAGGGGCATATCACAACATAATAAGGCAATGTATAGTAATCTAAACCCAATATCATTCCAAATGTTATGAAACTTAAACATTTCCACTACAGTCAGAAATCATACAAAGATGTTCATTTTCTCCATACTTAATGTTGTACTTGAAGTTTTAGAAAAAAATACAAATTAGAGCAATGTGATACAAATGGGAAGTAAGTCTTTATCTGAAGACAATATAATTTTATGCATAAAGACTCTGATGATTTTACTGGAAAGCTTTTGTAGATTCAGCCAAGTAGCAGAATCAAAATTAACATACATATCTTTAGCATATATATATATATATATATGTTGAACATTATGAGAAAGAAAACAGTGAAATAGTACCTTTCATAATCACCTCAAAAATTGCATTAGAATAATTCTAGCCAAACAATTGAAGCCATTATGCAATAAGTAATTAAAGATGTTGAAGAAAATAATTGAAAAGTCGTAGTAACATGGGAAGACCCTTCCAGATCCCCGTTCATGAACCAGGAGGATTAACATTGTGAAAAATGATCACCCTACTAAAGTAATTTAGAGATTCATTGCAATTCCCACCAAAATTCCAACATAATTCCTTATAGAAATTGAAGAAAAAAACCTGTAAGTTTGTAATGGAGACATGAAACACCCAGGATAGTTAAAACAGATTGAATAATAAAAGAACTGCTGGGAGATATCATCAACCAAGGTTTCCCATCCAATTACAAAGCTATCCTAATAATAACAGCATAATGTTTGGCATAAAAACAGACGTGTTGGTCAATGAATGGAATGTAATTAAAGATCCCGATGTAACTCCACACACCTACCAAACTACAGGCACCCAATTGTACATGTACCATGTATGTACACTGTATTTTCTACAATAAAGAAACATAATCTGCACACTGGAGAAAGGACAGCATCAGCAACAAATTGTGCTGGTCCAATTGGATGACTATATGTATAAAAATGAACATAGATCCATATATATTGCCTCCAAAATCTCAACTCCAAATGGATCAAGGACCTCAGCATATGACCCTTACTAGTTTAATCAATATCATGTGACTCCTGTCTTCCTTCCCCACAAATGTCACTGAGCAATTAGAAATAGACAATGGAGTCTATTGGTATAGTTCCTGAATTGTGAAGTTTGTCGCCTCATCAGACAGACAAAATGGTAATTGAAATGAGATAAACAAGAATATATTATGTAGAACTTACTTTTATTTCTTGCTTAATGTAATTTGAACTTATTTAAAATAAGAGCATTAGGTGCCTGTGTGCATTATTCAGGAAACAATACACTTTTATTCACAGTGATAGTTTAAACTGTGATAACCAGTTTTTCTTCTTTATTAGCTACACCAATCACCCTCATTACTATTGTTTTGTTTTCAGATCATGTTTTCAACGCATAGTTTTCTGAAGATTTTTTCCCTTTTTAATGGCTTCTTAATAAATTATTTCCCATCTGGTTTTATTAACTTCATTCAAAGTGTGTAGTGTTTTGCATTTTTATAAGTCTAATGGGCCCCATTTGTTAATTTATTAGAATGATACTTTATTTCCATTTCCTTCAACTTTGAAGCTGTTATTTATTATTTTTGCCCCCACATCCAGGGTACTAAGGCCATTTGTATTTTATATGGTTATATTTATGGCTCACATTATTAGTTCTTGAGTCAGTTGATGTTATTGTGTACTTCAGTAGAACTTTTCCCCCAGAAGCCACACTAGAATAATTCTAAGGAAACAAGATGGATAAAGATAAGAATGAGAGATGAGCAAATAATTAGAATTTTCTCTGAAGGTCATGTCAGTAGTCTATTCTTTGGTTATTTTGTTATAAGCAAAAGTAACTCATACTTAATCACTCATAGAAAATACTTCTTTGTAATTGGTAAAAAATTGTTAACTAATAATTTCTGTAAATATTGCTTCTGTTCACTTGAATTTTTCCTCTGAAGATAAATTAATATTCAATTCTCAGTATTATGATGATTTATAATGCATATGTTTAATTTTATTGATATGTTTGAATACAATACTCTGATATCAGAATATTTTATTATGTAGAAAATATTTCTAATTGTTATAGGAGTAACTCTGCTTCATTATTTCTATATTATTTTTCTCATTTCAAATTGTTTTATTGTTTCTCTGTACACTTTATGTGTCTCACATATTCTTCTTAATTGCTAATTTGATTTTATATAATATCCAATTTGTTAGAGGTAAACTTCAGAGACCATAGTTTAGAAAATAGATATATTTATTAATTATTTATTTTAATTTGCCACTTTACTGATGATTTATTCATATTTATATGTGTAGTGAGTCTATAAAAAAAGACAACATTTAAAGCATATTTTTCTATTTACTCTATTTCAAAAAGGAACATCTGACAATTCTTACCAAAATGAAGATGATCTTCCCTGGGATCAGAATGTCTATTTGGCCTGTAGTTCCATTTTTGCTGAATTTTTTTTTCTGATTTGTCATAGTTTATTACAATTAGTATACACACAAAATCATGTATACTCTATAATATAAATGGTTTAACCTCCAGTATAACCAGCAGATACTCTGCCACGAGCTTTCAGCATCCTATTTTAACATATAATTCATAGAAAATGACAATCACACAAATAGGATTATAATACAATTTGTAAGGAAAGGATATTTTTGGTTTTGGTCCATGATTTCTTTTAATAACAAGACACATACATTTTCTTCTTCGGCAAAAAGAGATTATATCCCACCTAGTTCATTCACAAAGTAAACTTAGGAAGAAACAATATGAATCATGAGGTAGAGCTGAGATTGGGGCTCCTCAGGGTTAAACTGCTTTTTAAATCACCAGGGCAGTTACTAGCTCTCCACTTAAAAAGCTCTGCTTCAACAGGGGCCAGAACACATTTCAAAGAGCACTTGTTTTCCAGGGACAATGGAAGTCACCAACATGCATTACTATTGTAGGAAGTAGGGCTTCTGGACTCAGCTGTATTCATGATCCGAGGTGTAGAAATACTTGATATTCCTACCTTGAGCTACAAGTCCTGCACCTCCTTCATTACATGATGTCGATGGACAGTGTGGTTGATTGCCTTGAGTCTCAGCACCCTGAAAAGGCTGATTTGCTTAAGAACACTGTGCAGTAGGCTAGGTCCTATCCTTAGACAATGTGGTCCCTTGGGGTGCAACTTGGACCCACACAGGCCCCAGGACACTAGGCTGCCCTACTCCTCTCAAGGGAAATCTAAGAAAGCAGGCTGCAGCTGCTGAAGTGGTATTCTTGTTTGCATACATGGGCCGCCATTGCTGGCCATCACCCACCCCAGTGTGCTTTACATGCTTCAAGTACTTTCACTTCTTCCAGGAGAAAGAATGATAAAAATGCTTTCACTTTATCAAAAAGAAAATGAGCCACCACAACCCACGAGGGTTTTAAACAGACCTGCTGCTTACAGTGTCGATAATCAAACACACTGAGAAATATGAACACAGGCTACATCTCTGTGAATCCTGTGTTTCCTCCTTAAGTCCTGTGTAGAAAACAAGCACCTTGTTGCATTAATTCATGTTAAGTGTAACTGTACACATTGCACATTTTATAGCACAGCATCACAGTTAGACAAATAAGACTCCTTGTTCTAGCACAGCAGAAACCAATCTGCTCTGCTGGAAAGGTCGGAACAAAACCAGCTGCGCAGTTCTGTAAACAGGAAGTGAGATTGTTCCTAGGATCCTGAAGAGTCACACATGCATGCCTGCACACTTTTTCCAGTGACTCTCAGTAACAGGTTTCTTTCACATTGGGTTCACGAAGAGCAGTCACGGCCATCTGGTTGAGGGGCTCAAGACCATTTCTGGGTGCTGAATAACCATTATTCCCCCTGGAAGTCATCTATGATTGAGAGGATGGGTCTCTGATATACAAGAACCTGACAGCAGGCCTGTCAGAGCCACTACCCATAGGCTTGGGGCTTGTTGGCCTCTGATAGCTTTCAATCTGTGTGACTCCTGCAGGTGGAGGAAAGCCTCCCGAGGAAAGGGAGTGTTTGTGAGTGGGCCTGTATTTGGGGACTTGGTTGCTTCTCTGTGTGGAGAAGGTGTGAGTTTGCAGCAGGTGCCGCTCCACAAAGGTGTGGCATTCTCAGATTCCGAGTGCATCAAGTGCAGTGCGTACTCATGGCACCCCGGCAGTGAGGACAGTTATAGTGGCCGCTGGCCTCAGTGTTCACTCTGGCCTCCTCAGGGTCTGTGTCCATGGACTGGAGGGTAGAGCTCTTTCTCATGACTGTCCCTATGCCAATCATGAAAGGCTGCTGATAATCTGCCATATCACTAGTGATGAGAGCCAACTTTTGTGTCATCTCTTTTTTATTGTCATAGCTGATGGTAAATTCTGTCTACGGATGCCTGGCAAAGGGATCTTTAATCGGCTTCCAACAGCCTGTTCTCTGAGCCTCAACTGATACACGTGGATTTCCTTTCTTTTTCCTCTTTCTACAGATTGCCAAGATCCCATTCCAGTAAGAAGGAGGGACTGTTGTTATAGTCATTCCTGGGGATGTAAACAGAAATCACTTTCTGACAGAGAACCATGTTGGGAGAGCACACCATTGGCCAGGATTCCCTCAGAGTGACTTAACCCTTTGCTCTGAAGCTCTGAAGCAGGTTGTCGTAGCCACCTAGTTCATTTGAGATGATCCCTGCATGGATGTCAGCTTTGCACAATAAAGCGCTGTCTCAGTAGCCATCTTTTGTATTCCCAGAAATGTCCCTTGCTATGTCTCTACAAGCAGCTGGGCAGAACTGGCTGTATTTTTCCTTGGAATAATGACTGCCTCATTCCAAACAGGTTATTAAATCTGGATGATCATTGCTAGAATAGGCTAGCAGAAAGCCCCGGCCAGGAAAGTGAGATCCACTTTGGAAGCCGACAGTCGCTTCCTTTGAGTTCAGCCAGAGTTCTCTGGAAACAGCCCAACTCCCACAATAGGGTCATACTGATCCGTTGCACTGCTGAAGAGGAGATAGTCAGAAGCACAGGTCTTGGAATCAGTGTTCAAATCTCAGCCTCAGAATAAGTCTCTTCCCCTTCGGGACTGTGATGACCTTTCCCACACACAGTGTAATTGGGGTAAGTTCCTGGATAATTCTTAGATGTCATTGTGCCAATGTCCTGAGAGGTCACTATGCCATAGCCATCGCAGTGGGCAAGAGTTTGAGGAGTGCTGAGAATGGGAAGCTAGAAGAAACACCTCTGGGTTCACATAGCCACACAGGGAAGACAGGAGGAGACAAAACAGTGGAGGTCTTGAATCCAAGTGACATGAAGGCTGAGGCAGCCAGGACCACAACGTATCAGTTTGGTGGTCAGCTTTGGAGTGATGGCTAAATTATCTGGGCTCTTGAGTAGCCCATTGCATTACAGGTTTCATGAACTTGGATATGAACTTTGTGCTGGATATAGTTTTATGTCTATTTGACACAAGCTGAAGTCACCTGAGAGGAGGGAACCCTAATTAAGAAAAGTCCTGGGTTTTAGGCAAGTCTGTAAGGCAATTTCTTAGTGATCAGTGGGGGAGGACCTAGCCCATTGTGGGTGGGTCTATCACAGGGCTGGTGGTCTTCTTTCTTCTTTCTTCTGGGCTCCATAGAAAGCAGGCTGAGCAAGTCATGAGGCGTAAGGCAGCAAATAGCAGCCGTCCATGGCATCTGCATCAGCTCCTGTCTTCAGTTTCCAGATCTATGTGAGTATCTGTCCTGATTTCCTTCAATGATGAACAGTGATATGAAAGAATAAACCCAATATACCCCTTCCTCCTTAACTTGCTTTTTGGTTATGGTGTATATCACAGCAATAGAAACCTTGACTAAGACAAAATTCTATCATACTCCTACCTCTTCAGTGTTTCCAACCCTCCTGAAAACCAGAAGCTTAAATAAGTCCCTACCTTTTCTGTTCAGGACTGTGTGTGTGTGTGTGTGTGTGTGTGTGTGTGTGTGTGTGTGTGTGTGTGTGTGTTAACCAACTTGTTCTTTTTCCTGACTCAATGTGAAAATATCCAATAAGTTTGATCCACAAAATTTTTTACATGGGTGCATCTTTACAAATTTTAATGCAATATTAAAATTAAAAATGATCAATTCATTATTATGCAATCAGTAATATCTCAAAGATTCTGAAATCACTAGTTTAGACTAAAGCATGGCATTAATTTTAAACTACTGACAGGGGTGAGGAGGTTGAATCAACGGGGATGACCTTAGCTGTGACTCCCAACATTGGGGATATGGAACCTGAAGAGGCCATCTCCTGTACTCAGGCAGGATCTCTAGTGGAGCGATAGAGAAAAAAAACACACCCACGAAACTTTCAATGAAATTTTATCCTGCCTACAAGAAATGCAGGCATGGGGATGAAGCAGAGACTGATGGAAATGGCCAACCAATACTGGTCCAATTTGAGACCCGTCCCAAGGGCAAGTACCAATACCTGACATTATTAATGACACTGTTAAACTTGCAGACAGGAATTCTAGCATGGCTGTTCTCTGAGAGGCTCCAATAAGGAGCTGACTCAGACAGATGCAGAGACCCACAGCCAAACAATGGATGGATCTTGGGGACTCTTATTGAAGAATAGGAGGAAGGATTGCAGGGTCTGTGAGTTGGGTAGGAACTGTACAGGAAGACCAACAGAGTCAACTAACCTGGATCCTTGGGCCTCTTAGAGTCTGAACCACCAACTAAAGAAAAAATATACTAAAGAAAATAAAGGCCTCCCTGCATATATGTAGCAGGTGTGTAGCTTGGTCTTCATGTGGATAAGATATTGGTGCACAGGCTATCCCAAAAGCTGTTGCGTGTATTTAGAATATGTTCTTTTAGTTAGGTTGTTTTGTCTGGCCTCATTGGGAGAGGAAGCGCTGAGCCTCACAAACACTTGAAGTGTCAGAGTGGGGAAATAGCTAGGGGCCCTCTATTCACTCTGAGCTCTGAAGGAAGCAAAACATTAATTTCTAGATTTTTCCAATAATCGAGTTCAATAATAAAAATAGCATATATTTCAACACTAAGTAGTTGTTAAAACTTTAAATTCTAGAGAGAAATAATCCTTTTCTCGGTAAGTATATACACTTTTAAAAGATATAATGCATTATATTTTAGCCTTATAATTAGTTTTAGAAGAAAACAACACACATTATACTATTACAACAAGGAAATTTATTGAAAATCTGTAAGTTCATAGTTCCTAGATCAAACCCCCTTAGTTAATTATCTCTATATGTTTTACTATTTTTTCTGATGTGACACTCATCAAAATCACATTGAAATCAATGTGACTCATTGAACGTCAGTTTCATGCCATCTTCTTTTGAAAATTTTTTTTATCATGATTATTTTGTAGCATTTATCATTACACTGGTATATATTTCATATATACCTTTTATAGGCTGTGAATAGAAGGCAGTCTATCATCAAACAACAGGATATAAATACTAGAAGAGGTGAAATTTTAGAGGTATGAGTATATAGAGCATTTACTCAACAACACAACTGGGTTCACATTTTTTCTTTATCTGCCAATCAACATCGTGACTTAACATAAAAACCTGTGACTGGCATGCAGAAGGGAAAATCCTTATATTATAATTAAAACAAAAATAAAACTATGCTCCATTTCCCATTTACCCAATGGGAAAACCTGAAATGTGATAATGAGGTGAGGAAAAGTATAATTCAACGTTCTTGACAGAGCTGAACATGAGTCCTATTTGTAATGTTATATGACAATGTATTCAGAACAAATGACACAGACCCTTTGGAGCAGCTCTTCTGTGTCTGGGGCTCTGTCTTTTACAGACAAAAAGAAAGTTGCTTTAAGACTGAATCATGCTTTCAGTGAGAAAAACTAGACATAAAAATATTCCCATGGGCTAAACTGGATAATGGTTAATAAATCTCAACATATCATTTGAATTTATTTAGTTACTAAAGAGTTCAGTTACATTTGGTTTGAAAAAGTTAGAATAGTATATAAAACAAAGCCTGCCTAGGGTCACAGACAGAAGCAGGCTTTTCCACATTAAAAAAAAATTCCCCAGAGCACCTCATCCCCTGAACTATCACCTCTTCTAGCATTTATATCCTTTGTAATTGATGATAGACTGCCTTCTATTTGTAGCAAGCTAGGTTCATGCGGTTAGCTTGTCCTCTTAGCCTCTTCTTCACAATTTTGTTTTATTCTTTGTGAAGAAGATTCAGACTGGACAATCTTTCTGATTATTTTCATTCCTCTTTTCTTTCTAGACAGGATCTCATGTAGGAGATCATGCTGAGTTTTAATCTTGAGTCAACTTGGTTAATAGGCAGAAACCTCTCCGTAAGTCTGTTCTGTCCGTATGAACTTACACTGTAACATTTCTATTCAGTTTTTCAACCATTTCACTGAAAACTTACAGTTTTTTGTTACAGAACATAATGAAAATGTAAAGTGACTGTCATTAATAAATGAAAAAAACAATGCTTTGTTTTCCAGCAGCAAGCCAAGTGTGAGTGTTTGTGTTGTTCAAGATGAGGTAAATCGTTTCCGACAAGGAAAATTATGCTGCAGCTTATGTGATTAGATCAAAACAACAGTTCTTTTTCCCACCAATGACTCCCATTAAATGAATTGTATGCTAAATGCTTCCAATAATGAGTTAGGTTTAATAAATTATGTACTCTTCACAACTTTTTTATATGTATTCTCTCAAGACTTGCCTGTCCCCATAAGGGAATTCATCAAACAGGCTCTGCATATCAGAAACAAAAGCAAAATGAATGATATTGGAGTGACTGAAGCATAACTACTGGTAATGGGATTGGTTTTGCTTCACTCTCTCTCTCTCTCTCACTCATCAGACATGAGAAATCTTCCCTTAGTGGCTCACTGTTGTCTTATTCAGTTTTTGTTTCTCCCATAAGTATTATATATTGACTACTGAGACCTGCATCATGTTTGTGACTGATCTCTGATTTGTTCTGATGCATTGCAAAGCTTATTTCCAAAATATACTAAGCAAAATGAACACACAGACACAGACACAGACACAGACGCACACGCCCACGCACACACACACACACACACAGAGAGAGAGAGAGAGAGAGAGAGAGAGAGAGAGAGAGAGAGAGAGAGAGAGAGAAAGAGAGGGGAGGAGACAGAGAGGAAAACATAATATATTCAACAATTTTTCATAATGTTAATACTTGCAAATTCAACACAGAGGGACAGATTACAGTGATATTATGGGAGTTGTGGTCCAGCACTGAGGCAGCTCCCACTCGACCCACTTTGGTGGATCATGCATAGGGCCATGCTAGGGTATATGTGATTGCATGGTGTTGGAGCCATTGATGACCAACACACAAATCAGAGCCTGAGTACTAGTATTTTATCCATATAAAGTAAAAGATCATAACAAACTGCTTCTATAAAAGCACTGTGGTGTAGCAGTAAATTAGTCAAACCATTTTGGCTCCTAGCAAGTCACTCATGCTGTCCCCACCCAACAGCTCTCTGGAATGGCGAATGGAAGACACATACCAGATAATTATGCTATGCCTTTGGTAGCATAATGGCTGCACATTCCTAATCCCTCTAGGATTCCTGTCTCAACACCTTCTAAATCTATACTTTATCTTTGTTGACCTGTTACCTTTTGGGCACTCCCCACTGCATAGGGCAGCATTCCCTTTCTCTTCTGCAGCTCTTAAATCTGATCTCTCTACCTCCAATTCATGGTGATTCCTCTCTTCTCCCCATCTCTATAGGTCTCTTGCCCATGCTATATAAAAGTTCTGCCATCTCCTTGCCCAGCCATGGACTCTATGGCAATTCTTTATTGTCAATTAAACCCAGCTAGGGGAAGGGACCCTCAAGTCTGGAAGCATGGCTTTTGGGAGTCAAAATGAAACAAAACATTAGAACTCTCAACACTGTGACATTGATTACTCCTATCTGCTTGTTAGCTCCCAAGGAAACTGACATACCTAGCACAGGCATTTGGGTTCGATCAAGACATGCTGATAGAAGTGGCTGTTTCACTTTATTTTATGATAAATCAAAATTATAGGAAGATACAACATTTAAAACATCTACAAGCAGCTTCTATAGAACTTATTAAACTTTTTCTATAGGATACACATTGATATTTTCTTAAAAAATTACCAAATAAATTTTCTCCTATTAATTGGACCTACGAGATGACATTCTGTTTTAGAAACTTTTTTTTTAGAGTTTTAAGCAATGTTTTTAATTTTCTAAATAAGTTCATCCAGATATGTAATTATTTGATCCAGATAACCCTATTATAATTTCCTTTCCTCCTTTCTTCAACAAAACTCTACAACTTTTGTCATGTCTTTTTACATTATTATTTATTTAAATGTATTTTCCTATATGTTCTTTTGGGGGTTTAATTAAAATTTATTGTAAAGGAATGGTGGATCTATTTACTAAAGAATGGGCAATTATCACCAAATAAAATAACTTCAGTAGAAGTTATTTAACTTCTTAACTGTTAATAACCCCATTAACTGTTAATAGCCCCTCTCATTGGAGTGGGACTTCATGTATTCCACAATTCCTGATGAAATACTGGGAGAGTTAAGAATATTTATGAAAGAAGGAGTTCAAGTGATCAATAATATATATATATTACTAGTATATATATATTACTAATATATATATATATATATATATATATACTAGTTTATTAGTATCACAAACAAAGAGAAGAAGTATTCATTTTGCTCATGTATATTATTTAATATGTACTGGTTGAAGGGCAGTTCCAGGATTGGCAACCTAGGCTGTTTATGTATAGACTATGAAGAGATATTCAATATAAACATTTTTGAGGTTCTTTAATTTATTTAATCTTTTATAGAGCTGTAGCTATGTGATAGGGGCCTGATGGTCTGGGAGATTAGAAAGTTTCTACCATTCCTTAGGGTCCCCAAGGCTTTGACCTTTCTAGACCAGGAATCAGGATACCTTTCACAGCCTGCTGCCCCCCGAGGGATTGAGTAGAGATGTCCAAATTAATTTCTTCCCCCTTCTGCCTGTGTATCTCTCTCTGTCTCTCTTTTGTCTCTGTCTCTTTCTGTGTCTCTGTTTCTGTTTCTGTCTCTGTCTCTCTGTCTCAGTCTCTGTCTCTGAATATCTCCCCATAATTTCTGGCTGTGGATCTCTGTACCTGATCATATCCCTCCTATCTGCTATGGGAGGAAGTCTTTCTGATGACAATTGGACAAGGCACCAATCTGTGAGCAAATCAGAATAAGATTGGGCATATTTTTAAAAAATCTTGTATGTGGACAGAAGAAATTATTTAAAATGTTCTTACTAAAAAGCCGCAATGATGGATACATTTGCTCAGTTTGGGTTATGACTTCCTCAACAACTAAGTCTATTTTTATTGTATGACTGAAATGATCTTAGAGGTCAGGAAGATAGAGATGTTGAGCACAACTCCATACATCACTGACAAGAAACCTGGATTCAGGAATGATTAAATGAATTTTACCAGACCATATAAACACCAGTTCTGGAAAGTCAGGAACCAGGATAAAAATTTTAGCCATTGATAGAGCTCTTCAAGAAGCTATATCACACTTATGAATGTATAAACATCAGGGAAATGAAAGGATTTTACTTTCCATACATGTATAAAGCTATACCACAAAATTCTGAATATAACTTCTTAAAATTTACTGAATGCTTTTCCTGGGTTTCCACTAAGCTATATGTATCACATTGGCTTATATGCTTGTCACAGTAATTCCAGGAAAAAATATATATTTGTATTGATAAAACTAGATTTTATAGGAATTAATACTACTTTGACATCTACGATTATCTCCTGTGCCCTTTTAATTGTGTCCCTTGGGCTTGACTGAAAGAAAACAAAGTTTACTTAGACATCGTGATTTCTCTCTCTCTCTCTCTCTCTCTCTCTCTTTCATTTTTACCTTTTTACTTTGTGAAGATTAATAGCCAACGTGAGATAGGTAGTCCCTTAACTCCTTAACTGGTATTGACCTTAATAATGTATATTTTGCATAGAATCTCTCATGAGATAATTTTATTATAGAAAATTACAAAATCTCTCAATGTGATTTCTCTTTTTTCTCCTTGAAATTTACTGGAGGACATGTTTCACAGGGTTTCATAATTAATCAGTTTGATATTACAGTCTTTGAATTTTGGCTGGCAAGTACCCTTTCATCCTTTGTCTGTGGGTTCTTGAAATTTTGAATCATCAACATCTATCATTATAACTGAAGACAGTAGGATTTGCATTCGTCTTCTGTCTTGAGTGGCAATACTGATCAATGTGAGAGTACCTTTCAAATTTCTACCAAGGCCAAGAATTTACATAATTAAAGAGAACAATATAGGGAGAGAATCTATTCACTAAAATCTTCTGAGAAGAAACATCTATGTGGAATGATTGGTAGAACTATAGTGAATAGAAAAATTAAATTCCGGTTGGGGATTTAGCTCACTAGTAGAGCGCTTGCCTAGCCAGCGCAAGGCCCTGGGTTCGGTCCCCAGCTCCGAAAAAAAGAAAAAAAAAAGAAAAAAGAAAAATTAAATTCCTTAAATATGATTTTATTCTGTGTTTATCAAGTTTGCTTCATATTCTTAATAAAAGATTCATGGTAAAAGATATTTCAATGAAGTTGAAATTTTCATTACATTCTAAGACCAATTCCCCTTCCCTTTTTAAATTGCAGTGATACATCTTCAATTTAAACACACACATATTTGCAAACACACATGCTCATGCACCTGCCTTGCATCCAAGAAAAACAATAACACTTATTCCTAGTAGACAATACTGTCCCACATCTAAGAAATATCTGTTGTTGGACAAGTGGACTGCATGGGCTTCTTCACATTAGTAGAACAGGTTTTTTTTTTAACAACTTTTTTTTCTTTTTTCTTTTTTTCGGAGCTGGGGACTGAACCCAGGGCCTTGCGCTTGCTAGGCAAGCGCTCTACCACTGAGCTAAATCCCCAACCCAGTAGAACAGGTTTTATTATAGCATTGTTTTCTTTGTGAGATTGTGTCGTTTTGCTTCTGGCCTAGACATGCTACATAACTGTGACAAGTTTAAATCCCTCTAACAGTATAAGGATGACAATATTACTTCTGAGTGCTTTTAGTAAAATTACATCAGCACTATCAAATGTAAAGTTCTTAGAAAAATGAATTGTGTATGTTTTGACTTAAGGCCTGACTATCCATAAGACAACATATAGAATATAAGTCATAAGACAGTGCAGCAGATATCACTTAGAACTCTAAAGGTAGATCTACCATGGACTTTTGAAGAAATACTAAAGCCTTGAGTATGGCAAAACATCCATAAATAGTATTGCTGCATTCCAGAGCCATCCTCCATTGTGTTTTAATCCAAGATTTACCATCTTTAAAAAAAAAAATCTGTATTTAGCCTCAGTGCTTATAGTTTCCAGACTGGAGATGTTAGTGTGATAATTTCTACTTCTGCACTCCAATCTCTGTTCCTTCAAATCCACCCAAATAGTCTCTATATTTCACTTATGCTTATCTTGTCTCATTTCTACTGCAGTTCCAAGTTCCTTGCTATTGCAGTAAACAAAAGGGTTTCAGGAAACTGTGACATTTTAATTATGTTTTGAAGAACCACTGAGAATCGAATTTTCTTTTAAGTCTTGGTACTATACCAAGCTTTTCAGCAAGCCTACACAGGTGGCTAGTCCTCAAGAATGGAAATGAGAGTACAGTTGTGATGCCATGGCTGCCACTTTCCGTAATGGCAGATATTCTGACACAGAGCTTCAGTGATGGCCACTTGAAAGAGCAGAGCAGGGGATAAGCAGTTTTGATCTTTATCCTTGAACACAGTTTATGGTTCCACAAGGGGTGCTTCCTTTGATATCACATTAACAAAAAAATCACATTTAACATAGACATTAGCATTTTGTTTTGCTCTGGGAAAGAAATATACTGGACATTTTCATTATTGTAAGTGTAGCATTATGTTTATCTCTCCATTCCTCGGTATTTAGAGAAATCATTTGGCTCACTTTATAGTTCTCATTCCAATTATCAATTTCTCCTTTGCTTTTGATCAGTCTGAGGAATGTATAACATATACCATACTCCTGATATGATACACACTCTTGTCACAATGTTTACAAAGCTATGTGCCTTAGAATTATTTTATGAGCCAAAACTTTCCTCCATTGAAAGTGAACCATGCCAGTGATTTGAAAGATGTGTGCATTATTAGTAGAGTGGTCTGATCTCCAAGTGGTCAACAAAATCTCTCTTCCACAGAATTTTTCTTCATTAAGGAAACTGATAGAAGTACTGTTTATAAAGAATGGGTAGACACTGATAGTACTGTGGTCCAACATGTGGCTTTAAATCCTATGCTATGTAATTAACAGGAGATTATTGCTGACAGAGTAGACATCTGCTTAAGTGTAAGCTGAAATAACAAACAGCTCAATGAGAATCTCAAAAGCAGAATGGTGACTTGAGGTTCATTCATGGTCATTGGAATTAGTAATACCCAGGATATTTCTCAGTCACTAGAGAGTTTGCTTCTCTCTAGATCTAATTTGGTAGTTTTAGAAATTTTTTTCTTATTGTTTAATAGATGATTAGATATCTTCAATATTTTGGCATAAATATAATTTTTCTTTCATATTAATTATAGATGCAAATCATATCACAGGCATGCAGATTCTTAGTATTTTCTACTTTTTTTGTAAAGGAACTGGTATTATATAGAATTTTAATATAGCAGTTCATATTAAATTAGGTAATTTTTCAAAATTCTTGAAGTAAAGGTGGTTTTCTTGGGTTAGTTTGATTATGATTTGTAGGAAGCTGATTTAAAATATATTTTAGCTAATAATCCGTTACTAAAACTGATACAAAATCACTGGGAAATTTTAAAAAATGATGCAAATAGACAGTGATAGCAAGTCCACCAAACCAGTGAGAACATGCAGCTAGGTTTTGGGAGAAATATGTATTCATATGGCATTTATGGAAGAAGATTTACAAAGACAAATATTAACTAGGAACATATGTGTAAATTTTTAATATAGCATAAAATATGATGTTGCACTCGATAGCATATTTTCAAGTATTTCATCAGTATAGACCACAATATAGCACTGTAGACCTGCAAAATTTTGATATGTAAAAATCTAGGGTTGGGGATTTAGCTCAGTGGTAGAGCACTTGCCTAGGAAGCGCAAGGCCCTGGGTTCGGTCCCCAGCTCCGAAAAAAAGAACCAAAAAAAAAAATCTAAAGAACATTAGATTAAAGTTTTAACATTGTATTAATGTTTTTGTAAATCCAACTGTAGTCTAGAGATTCAATAAGCAATTTCAAGTAGGTTTCAGAAAATACACACACAAAAATCAAGAACAAGATGTTAATTTCATTTTCAGGAAAAACTTTGGAATGAATTGTTTAGATGAAGCTATCAATCCCATATATGCGTATTTAATTTTAGAAAACAAGAAATAGAGATGAGTTACCAAAAAGATACTGATATGTTGTTGGATTTTCCAGTCTCTGTTTTAAAATTTACTGTTCATATGTCATTTTACTGTACCAAAGTAATACTTTAAGGTGAGATAAATGTAGATATGTTTAATAAAATAGTTCCATTTTCTCTTTTTCAAGGTTCTTTTTTCACTTGATTTTATGGTTTACGAACAATCACTTATGTAATTCATTTTCTTAGCCTTAACAAAATAAATACTGAGAAATATGAATTTTAATTCTGCAAATTCTTGTTTCCTAAGTTAGAACACTTAGACAGTTTTCCAATTTGTATGCTACTTTTCTCTTTTTAATTTATTCATTAAATCATATGCTTTTAATATAAAGAGATGTATTTGTTTACCCATTTATCTTTTGATTATATGTAATGTTTTTCTAAGCTCTCTTTTCTTAATCTAATAGTTATATTTCATATTCCTTATAAGAATATTATGTAGTATGAAACCTGTTTTTTTATTTGTAAAGTTAATTTTCTTTAAGCTTTTTGTGCCTAGGTTATAATCTACATAATCCAATACTATCTGTTGTTACCTAATGAAGTGAAGGGTTGTTTTTAACAAGTTTGTGTCAGTCCTATGCACTCATGCAAACTCAGACAATTAAATACAGTGCAATGGGATGAAATGTGTGTATGAAGAATGACATTTATTGTTGCAAGTAATGAGAAAATAAAGTGGTAGGAACTGAATTAGTTTCACTAGAAAGCAGATAGGTATAAATTGTTAAAGAATTGTGTGGTATTTGAAAATTCCGGGAAAGAGAAAAGGTACAAGAAATTTGATGTTGTGGTTAGTTTATAATGTCTTCACATTCTTATTATCTAAAGGTAATTTAAACAACAAATTAGAGTTAACATTTTTTTATACAATATTGAACTGTTCAGTCAATATTCTAGTTTATCTGTGGCCAAGCTTCAAATTGTTAAATGAGTGTCTATATTTTAAATCAGAATATATACTCTGCACATGCCATGTGTCTTGGTGAATTCTCCTTAGAATTCACCGTTATTTGTTTAGGCAACATCCTGAAATTTTGACTGTGGTGTTAGAAAACTTAAATTACCCATCAATTCCTATCCTTCTTCCCCATGTAATTGAAAGTAAGTGACCGAGGTCATTATCAGAATATTCACAATTTTGACATCACACCTTACATTAGAACATATTCAGGTTTTGTACTATTTTAAGACTATTCAAAAATACCTACTTCCAAATAAAATGTATTAAATTTTAACATCGGAGTGCCCATTATTTACCATGGAAGATATTAAAAACATTCCTAAGATGTGAGTGAATAAAAGATTTGTCATTTCTTCTTATTTTTAGGGATCTCCTAAATTTTAGGATCTGGTTTTTTATTCTCAGCATATTACAATAGTCTCATTGATTATTTTTGAATATGTTCATTATATTTTGAATATATTCATTATAATATCATTATGAGAGTAAACTGTTCATATTTGGATTAACTTGCCAAGCAGAATTTATTCTTCAGGTGAAATCAGGTGCAGGTTTATGAAGGTTTACTTCCTCCAAAACTACTGAAAATTGCATAATTATTAGCCACGTGTGAGATTCTTGGTGATGATTTTTCTGCATGTGCTTTGTATCTATGCTTTTCTCTATTTCTTGGTTGTTCTTTGTTCTGCCTTTCTGCATCTTTACAAAAGTTTTTGCACATTTTGTCTTATACCGATTTCTTATGATTTGTTTGTTCATTTCCTGTTAATTAGTTCTGTTGTTCTAGAATAATGAGTTTTTCATTACATTGAGATTGTATGTAGGAAAATACTTCTAATTTAAATCAGATGTATAAATTGATTCTGTTAGACAGGACTGTGGAAAGGTTTCCCTGTTCTACAAAATTGAACAAGACTTCATGCAGTCATCACAGAGTTTTACTGTTTAATCTTTTCATGCTCACTGTTGTGAAGACCATAAAAACACTCCCTTTCCTAGTTTCACTGGGAAGTTTAGACCTCTTAAAGTTTATATTCTCTCTCTCTGTCTGCCTCTCTCTCTGTCTCTCTCTCTCTCTCTCTGTCTCTCTCTGTCTCTCTCTCTCTCTCTCTCTCTCTCTCTCTCTCTCTCTCTCTCTCTCTCTCTCTCTCTCTCTCTCTCTCTCTCTCTCAGCTATTCAGAGTTAAGTGCTGTGTTGTTTAGGCATCATTAGCCAAGCATGTCCTATGTGTATAGAAGCACAGAAGGGATATGCTAGTTGAAGACTGCCCACAGAATACAAATTCAGTGGTTTGACAACTAAAGGATGACAATATTCCTTTTTGTATAAACATGACCAGAATTTGTTAGTTATTCTGCAGAGGTACCAAAATGAGCTACAGCTTCTGAATATATTATGATTTCTCATTATAGTTTAGAAAAAGTTCTGTGTACAGGTAAATGATAGTTTACTATAATAAACCAACATTTAAGTAGCTCATTAACCTATGGTTGACAATTTTAACTTGTATTTTTGTTTCTGATTTTACATAATTTTAGTAATGTTTTTATTTATTCTTTGAGAATTTTAGGTATTGAAATTTCATACTATTCATCTCCCTACACTAACTCCTGCTACATAACCCTGTCCTTCACTATTCACTCCTTTTGGTTTTTGTTTGTTTTGTTTTCCCTTATCCATCAAATTTAATTTGTGCTGTCATATTAGTGTGGGCATGAGATATGACCTGGAGAGTAAGTGATATATTAGTTATCAAACTACTAATGAGAATTGACATATTTTTCTACCCAAACAATCAAAACTCATAGCTTTTCAGCAAATGGTGGCACTTCATGGTCATCGCTGCTTCTTCATGCTGCAATTTTGTCTGGCTTGAGTTTGAGTGGTTCTTGTGCATGCTTTCACATTAATTATGACTTCATATGTGCATCTTTCTTGTTCTGTCCAGAAACCCTGTATTCTTGAAGTCATGCATTGCTTTAGAGTCTTTAAAAGCTTTCTTATTTTTCTTCTACTATAGGCCCAAACCTTTCGGGTGAGACTATGATAAAAGCATTACAATCAGAACTGACAACTGAAGTCTTCTATTCTCTGTATGCTGACTACTTGTGAGTCCTACATTCATTGTCAATTACTTCCAGAATTTTCACTTTTGAGGGTTTCAAAATGAACTTATCTATGCGTATATCATCTATGCTTTACTAACGATCATTCGAATTCTACTCGTGTTTTGTAGAAAAATAGTAGCAGGTTTTAGTTGGAGCCTTATTTAGTCACAAGTTCTATAAGGGACTGGCTTTAAATCTAATCATTGGTTGTTTTTCCTTGACATTTGTACCAGTGCAGCACCGGTGAGCACATCTTTACAGGGAGGTAATTAGGATCACAACTGGTTGAGATTTTGACTACTCTTCTCCCTCAGTCATGTTCACATAGTCTTCCTGAAGTACTATTCAGTAAGCCAGGTGAGTAACAGTTAGATTTCTTTATTGCTGTATGACCCAAGTGTCTTCAGCTTTTTACCTATTTTCCAATATCTCAGATCTTCTTTACATGTGATATAGTTCTGCATAGCTTATTTTATTTATGTTTGCTACAATTTGTAGTATACACATCAGGCCATTCTGAAACACTGAAGCATGATACAATCACAGAGGTCATGTATATCTATAAAGGATTTGTTCTTGGTATGTGTACTATATTTTTTCTCATTGGTCTAGATAAATCCCACATGAAGCAACTTAGGCGCGAACAGGAGTATTTTAGGAGAAATACTTAGGGAAACAACTTAGGGGAGAATGGTTTATTTTAGGGGAAATATTCCATTATGGTGCTCAAGGCATGGTGGTGGTCATCCATGGAAATGGGACCTTACAGCATGGCATAGATTCAGAAGACCAGGGACCAGAGATATCTAGTTGAAAGTTTTAAGGTTTAGGTTAAGGGTGTGTAGTGGGATGGAGGAAATGATGTCTATAACAAAGAGTACATTTCCACTGGTCAACTCCCAAAAGATAAGTCTCAGTTTTTAAAGTCGCTTCACCTTCTCAAAATAGTTTACTAGGTGAGAGCCAATAGTTCAGAAACAGATTGTGTAAAATATTTATATGATAGGAACATGAGACAAAATTTCATTAAAAGCTACATGACAAGTATTACTATTACAAATTTGTAGAAAGTATTTCTGAAGTGTAAATAATGCCTTTTTCAGGATTGCTTATCTTTTTAAAAATTCATATATCTTTTAATGAATCCAAAGGGTTATATGAGAAATGTATAATATGTTCTATCTATCATAAAGGATGTGCAGGTAAGATTTCTTTTTTATGAGGCCTTTTCTGGTCCCTGTTACCACTCTAAAAGGCAGTGTCCAGATCCACAGCTTTGTGTGACTCCTTGAATTTCAAAATGAATACCTTGACACTGATTGGTTTTATCTTTTTTTTTTTTTTTTTAAAGATTAATTTATTTATTCTATATGAGTACACTGTCACTGTCTCCAGACACACCAGAAGAGGCATCAGATCCCATTACAGATGGTTGTGAGCCACCATGTGGTTGCTGAGATTTGAACTCAGGACCTCTGGAAGAGCAGTCAGTGCTCTTAACCGCTGAGCCATCTCTCCAGCCAGGTTTTATCTTTTTTCTGCTGGATTCCATTTGATTTGATTAGCAGACACTAGAATAATACAGGTCTTTTTTATGTGCATGTGTTTGTGTTGTGTCCACTTCAAGTTGGTATATGGATGTGTATATGTGGGTGCATAGGCAGAAGTATGCACGTGCTTGTAGGCTGTTGTCATTATTAAGTGTTTTCCTTGATCTTGCTTCATTTTTCATGTTTTTTTTTTTTATTAACTTGAGTATTTCTTATTTACATTTCGAGTGTTATTACCTTTTCCGGTTTCCGGGCCAACATCCCCCAACCCCTTCCCCTCCCCTTCCTTATCGGTGTTCCCCCCCCCACCCTCCCCCCCCTGGCTCCATACCCGCACCAAATATGCTCCCTGGCGGGGCCGTCCTAAGAGGACCCAGGGCTTCCCCTTACCCTGGTGATCTTACTAGGATATTCAATGCTACCTATGAGGTCAGAGTCCAGGGTCAGTCCATGTATAGTCTTTAGGTAGTGGCTTAGTCCCTGGAAGCTCTGGTTGGTTGGCATTGTTGTTCATAAGGGGTCTCGAGCCCTTTCAAGCTCTTCCAGTTCTTTCTCTGATTCCTTCAACAGGGGTCCTATTATCAGTTCAGTGCTTGGCTGCTGGCATTTGCCTCTGTATTTGCTGTATTCTGACTGTGTCTCTCGGGAGAGATCTACATCCTGCTCCTGTCTGCCTGCACTTCTTTGCTTCATCCATCTTGTCTAATTGGGTGGCTGTATATGTAGGGGCCACATGTGGGGCAGGCTCTGAATGGGTGTTCCTTCTGTGTCTGTTTTAATCTTTGCCTCTCTATTGCCTGCCAAGGGTATTCTTGTTCCCCTTTTAAAGAAGGAGTGAAGCATTCACATTTTGATCATCCGTCTTGAGTTTCATGTGTTCTAGGCATCTAGGGTAATTCAAGCATTTGGGCTAATGGCCACTTATCAATGAGTGCATACCATGTGTGCTCTTTTGTGACTGGGTTACCTCACTCAGGATGATATTTCCCAGTTCCATGCATTTGCCTATGAATTTCATAAAGTCATTGTTTTTGATAGCTGAGTAATATTCCATTGTGTAGACGTACCACATTTTCTGTATCCATTCCTCTGTTGAAGGGCATTTGGGTTCTTTCCGGCTTCTGGCTATTATAAATAAGGCTGCTATGAACATAGTGGAGCACGTGTCTTTTTTATATGTTGAAGCATCTTTTGGGTATATGCCCAAGAGAGGTATAGCTGGGTCCTCAGGTAGTTCAATGTCCAATTTTCTGAGGAACCTCCAGACTGATTTCCAGAATGGTTGTACCCGTCTGCAATCCCACCAACAATGGAGGAGTGTTCCTCTTTCTCCTCATCCTCGCCAGCATTTGCTGTCACCTGAGTTTTTGATCTTAGCCATTCTCACTGGTGTGAGGTGAAATCTCAGGGTTGTTTTGATTTGCATTTCCCTTATGACTAAAGATGTTGAACATTTCTTTAGGTGTTTCTCAGTCGTTTAGCATTCCTCAGCTGTGAATTCTTTGTTTAGCTCTGAACCCCATTTTTTAATAGGGTTATTTGTCTCCCTGCGGTCTAACTTCTTGAGTTCTTTGTATATTTTGGATATAAGTCCTCTATCTGTTGTAGGATTGGTAAAGATCTTTTCCCAATCTGTTGGTTGCCGTTTTGTCCTAACCACAGTGTCCTTTGCCTTAGAGAAGCTTTGCAGTTTTATGAGATACCATTTGTGGATTCTTGATCTTAGAACATAAGCCATTGGTGTTTTGTTCAGGAAATTTTTTCCAGTGCCCATGTGTTCGAGATGCTGCCCTAGTTTTTCTTCTATTAGTTTGAGTGTATCTGGTTTGATGTGGAGGTCCTTGATCCACTTGGACTTAAGCTTTGTACAGGGTGATAAGCATGGATCGATCTGCCTTCTTCTACATGTTGACCTCCAGTTGAACCAGCACCATTTGCTGAAAATGCTATCTTTTTTCCATTGGATGGTTTTGGCTCCTTTGTCAAAGATCAAGTGCCCATAGGTGTGTGGGTTCATTTCTGGGTATTCAATTCTGTTCCATTGGTCTATCTGTCTGTCTCTGTGCCAATACCATGCAGTTTTTATCACTATTGCTCTGTAATACTGCTTGAGTTCAGGGATAGTGATTCCCCCTGAAGTCCTTTTATTGTTGAGGATAGTTTTAGCTATCCTGGGTTTTTTGTTATTCCAGATGAATTTGCAAATTGTTCTGTCTAACTCTTTGAAGAATTGGATTGGTATTTTGATGGGGATTGCATTGAATCTGTAGATCGCTTTTGGTAAAATGGCCATTAGTACTATATTAATCCTGCCATCCATGAGCATGGGAGATCATTCCATACTCTGAGGTCTTCTTTAATTTCTTTCTTCAGAGTCTTAAAGTTCTTATTGTACAGATCTGTTACTGGCTTGGTTAAAGTCACACCAAGGTACTTTATATTATTTGGGTCTATTATGAAGGGTGTCGTTTCCCTAATTTCTTTCTCAGCTTGTTTCTCTTTTGTGTAGAGGAAGGTTACTGATTTATTTGAGTTAATTTTATACCCAGCCACTTTGCTGAAGTTGTTTATCAGCTTTAGTTGTTCTCTGGTGGAACTTTTGGGATCACTTAAATATACTATCATATCATCTGCAAATAGTGATGTTTTGACTTCTTCTTTTCCAAGAAGAAGTATCCCCTTGATCTCCTTTTGTTTTCTGATTGCTCTGGCTAGAACTTCAAGAAGTATATTGAATAAGTAGTGAGAGACTGGGCAGCCTTGTCTAGTCCGTGATTTTAGTGGGATTGCTTCAAGTTTCTCTCCTTTTCGTTTAATGTTAGCCACTGGTTTGTTGTATATGGCTTTTATTATGTTTAGGTATGGGCCTTGAATTCCTATTCTTTCCAGGACTTTTATCATGAAGGGGTGTTGAGTTTTGTCAAATGCTTTCTCAGCATCTAATGAAATGATCATGTGGTTTTGTTCTTTCAGGTTGTTTATGTAATGGATCACATTAATGGTTTTCCGTATATTAAACCATCCCTGCATGCCTGGGATGAAGCCTACTTGATCATGGTTGATGATTGTTTTGATGTGCTCTTTCATTCAGTTTGCCAGAATTTTATTGAGTATTTTTGCGTCGATATTCATAAGGGAAATTGGTCTGAAGTTCTCTTTATTTGTTGGGTCTTTGTGTGGTTTAGGTATAAGAGTAATTGTGACTTCATAGAAGGAATTCGGTAGTGCTCCATCTGTTTCAATTTTGCGGAATAGTTTGGATAGTATTGGTATGAGGTCTTCTATGAAGGTCTGATAGAATTCTGCACTAAACCTGTCTGGACGTGTGCTCTTTTTGTTGGGAGACCTTTAATGGCTGCTTCTATTTCCTTAGGAGTTATGGGGTTGTTTAACTGGTTTATCTGTTCCTGATTTAACTTCGGTACCTGGTATCTTTCTAGGAAATTGTCCTTTTCCTGCAGATTTTCAAGTTTTGTTGAATATATGCTTTTATACTAAGATCTGATGATTTTTTTTAATTTCCTCTGATTCTGTAGTTATGTCTCCCTTTTCATTTCTGATTTTGTTAATTTGGACACACTCTCTGTGTCCTCTCCTCTGGCTAAGGGTTTATCTATCTTGTTGATTTTCTCAAATAACCAACTTTTGGTTCTGTTGATTCTTTCTATGGTCCTTTTTGTTTCTACTTGGTTGATTTCGGCTCTGAGTTTGATTATTTCCTGCCTTCACTCCTCCTGGGTGTATTTGCTTCTTTTTGTTCTAGAGCTTTTAGGTGTGCTGTCAAGCTGCTGACATATGCTCTTTCCTGTTTCTTTCTGCAGGCACTCAGCGCTATGAGTTTTCCTCTTAGCACAGCTTTCATTGTGTCCCATAAGTTTGGGTATGTTGTATCTTCATTTTCATTAAATTCTAAGAAGTCTTTAATTTCCTTCTTTATTTCTTCCTTGACCAGGTTATCGTTGAGTAGAACATTGTTCAACTTCAACATATATGTGGGCATTCTTCCCTTATTGTTATTGAAGACCAGCTTTAGTCTGTGGTGGTCTGATAGTACTCGTGGGATTATTTCTATCTTTCTGTACCTGTTAAGGCCCGTTTTTTAACCAATTATATGGTCAATCTTGGAGAAAGTACCATGAGGAGCTGAGAAGAATGTATATCCTTTTACTTTAGGATAGAATGTACGATAAATATCTGTTAAGTCCATTTGGCTCATGACTTCTCTTAGTCTGTCTATGTCTCTGTTTTATTTCTGTTTCCATGATCTGTCCATTGCTGAGAGTGGGGTGTTTAAATCTCCTACTATTACTGTGTGAGGTACAATGTGTGTTTTGAACTTTAGTAAGGTTTCTTTTACGTATGTAGGTGCCTTTGTATTTGGGGCATAGATATTTAGGATTGAGAGCTCATCTTGGTGGATTTTTCCCTTTGATGAATATGAAGTGTCCTTCCTTATCTTTTTTGATGACTTTTAGTTGAAAATTGATTTCATTTGATATTAGAATGGCTACTTCAGCTTGCTTCTTTCGAACATTTGCTTGGAAAGTTGTTTTCCAGCCTTTCACTCTGAGGTAGTGTCTGTCTTTGTCTCTGAGGTGTGTTTCCTGTAGGCAGCAGAATGCAGGGTCCAGTTTGTTAATCTATGTCTTTTTATTGGGCGAGTTGAGCCCATTGATGTTGAGAGATATTAAGGAATAGTGATTATTGCTTTCTGTTATATTCATATATGGATGTGAGGTTATGTTTGTGTGCTTTTCTTCTCTTTGTTTTGTTGCCAAGATGATTAGTTTCTTGCTTCTTCTAGG
Source organism: Rattus rattus (assembly GCF_011064425.1). Classification (NCBI taxonomy): domain Eukaryota; kingdom Metazoa; phylum Chordata; class Mammalia; order Rodentia; family Muridae; genus Rattus; species Rattus rattus. The sequence continues at coordinate 210,547,705 of NC_046156.1, read as the reverse complement.
GTGTAGCTTGCCTCCTAATGTTGATCTTTACCATTTATTATCCTTTGTAACACTGGATTTGTAGAAAGATATTGTGTAAATTTGGTTTTGTCATGGAATAGCTTGTTTTCTCCATCTATGTTAATTGTGAGTTTTGCAGGATACAGTAACCTGGGCTGGCATTTTGTGTTCTCTTAGGGTCTGTATGACATCAGTCAGGATCTTCTGGCTTTAAACAGTCTCTAGGCCGAAAGTCTGGTGTGATTCTGATAGGTCCAGCCTTTATATGTTACTTGACCTTTTCCTTACTGCTTTTAATATTCTTTCTTTATTTTGTTAGCATTTGGTGTTTGACTATTTATGTGGTGGGAGGAATTTCTTTTCTGGTCAAATCTATTTGGAGTTCTGTAGGCTTCTTGTATGCTTATGGGTATCTCTTTCTTTAGGTTAGGAAAGTTTTCTTCTATGATTTTGTTGAAGATATTTACTGGTCCTTTGAGCTGGGAGTCTTCACTCTCTTCTATACCTATTATCCTTAGGTTTGATCTTCTCATTGAGTCCTGGATTTCCTGTATGTTTTGGACCAGTAGCTTTTTCCACTTTACATTATCTTTGACAGTTGAGTCGATGATTTCTATGTAATCTTTTGCTCCTGAGATTCTCTCTTCCATCTCTTGTATTCTGTTGGTGAAGCTTGTATCTACAGCTCCTTGTCTCTTCTTTTGGTTTTCTATATCCAGGGTTGTTTCCATGTGTTCTTTTGTGATTGCTTCTATTTCCATGTTTAATCCCTTCAACTGTTTGATTGTGTTTTCCTGGATTTCTTTCAGTGTTTTTTGTGATTCCTCTCTGTAGGCTTCTACTTGTTTATTTATGTTTTCCTGTGTTTCTCTAAGGGAGTTCTTCATGTCTTTCTTGAAGTCCTCCAGCATCATGATCAAATATGATTTTGAAACTAGATCTTGCTTTTCTGGTGTGTTTGGATATTCCGTGTTTGCTTTGGTGGGAGATGATGCCATGTAGTCTTGGTTTCTGTTGCTTGGGTTCCTGTGCTTGCCTCTCGCCATCAGATTATCTCTAGTGTTACTTTGTTCTGCTATTTCTGACAGTGGCTAGGCTGTCCTATAAGCCTGTGTGTCAGGGGTGCTGTAGACCCATTTTCCTGTTTTCTTTCAGCCAGTTATGGGAACAGAATGTTCTGCTTTTGGGTGTGTAGTTTTTCCTATCTACAGGTCTTCAGCTGTTCCTGTGGGCCTGTGTCTTGAGTTCACCAGGCAGGTCGCTTGGAGCAGGAAGGTTTCTCTTAACTGTGGCCCCAAGGCTCAAGTTTGCTAGTGGGGTGTTGCTTTTGAGCTCTCACCGGGGGCAGCAACCAGGAAGATCTGAGCCGCCCTTTCTGGAAGCTTCCATGCGCCAGGGTTCCAGATGGCATTTGGTGTTTTCCTCTGGAATGAGTAATGTGGGCAGAGTGTAGTTTCTTCTGGTTTCCCAGGTGTGTCTGCCTCTCTGAAGGTTTAGCTCTCCCTCCCATGGGATTTGGGTGCAGAGAACTGTGTATCTGGTCAGTCCCTTCAGGTTCAGGCGGTGTCTCAGATGCAGGAGACCTGCTGCTCCTGGCCCTTATCTCCAGGAACCCAGAGGCAGTATACAGTTTCCTCTTGGGCCAGGGATGTGGGCATGGGTCATGGGCCAGTGTTGGTGGTCTCTTCCGCTCTGCAGTCTCAGGAGTGCCCACCTGTCAGGGCGGTGAACTCTCTCTCCTACAGGGTTTGGGAGCAGTGAGCTGCTGCGGGCAGGGGGCCTCATTTATTCTTTTGAGACACAGTCTCTCATTGAAGTCAGAGTTCAGCAATTATACTAGGATGGCTGGCTGATGATCTCCAGGAATGGGCCTGCCTCTACTTACTGCTACCCCTTTTCAGTCCTGAGTTTGCAGGTGGGCCTGATATTTTATGTGGTTGCTAGGAAACCCACATCATGTTTCCATGCTTGTTCAGCAGGCAGTCACCAAATGAAATGTTTTTCTGCACAATGGACTCTGTTAGGTTTAAATATTCTATGTCACATCACTGAACTTCATGGAGTATACATAGAATTTATTTGTTAATTCTCAAATCTAAAGATCTGTAGCTGGAACAGAACTCTTGGTTTTCATTATAAATCTTCTCTCAGTTTATATTGTCTGGGGAAGTAACTGAAAAGCTACTACCCACCCATTTGTTCTTGCCAATTAAAGCTGTTTTATTCAATAGGTATCTATTAGTTAAATGTGTTTAAGATTAAAACTAACTACAATAAAATAGAGTTGAAAATTTACATTCTCTGATGCTTGACAGCTACATATGACTTGCTAATTAATATATTTAGCAGTTTACAGAGAACTAAAGCCACAATTTTGCCCACTCTCCTCACTACTTGTTCTCTCTTTCCATGTCAGGCATTATTTACTTGAGTAAAAACTTGCACCTATTTCAAGGAATAAAATAATATTAAGTTTGTTAAAATATAATATTTACTTTTTTGACAGGAAGCATCATGATGAGGCTGGACAGAGTTTACTTACCTTTCAGTTTGTGGCCTTAAAACTGTTTATTTGCAGACCAGATATCTGAATCTACTAAAAATGTAAATTCATCAGGTTACTTACTTTAAACAAAAATCCCTTATGACTTTCCACTGCTCATAATGCAAAGTTCGCATATTTCATCTAAGGACAGTGTCCTTTGCCTTACAGAATCTTTGTAGTTTTATGAGATCCCTTTTGTCGTTTCTTGATCTTAGAGCATAAGCCATTGGTGTTTTGTTCAGGAAATTTTCCGCAGTGCCCATATGTTTGAGATTCTTCCCCACGTTTTCTTCTATTAGTTTGTGTGCATATGGAGGAATGATTAATAATAATAATAATAATAATAATAATAATAATAATAATAGACAGTTCATCCTAATTTTGAGGCACAAGAGATTTTTGTGAAGGACTGGAGAGACTGGTGGGCTCATCTATGGAAGTAGCAGGAAAATGTAGTGATAGGGACATATTTGCTCATAATGACTTAGTGAAAAGATAACCTGTACTGGGGACAGAATACAGACTCTTCTGTTGTTGAACCAAGACACAGTCTTTTGCTTGGATCTCTTGAAATCCATCCTAAACATTTTAGTCTGATAACAGTAAACATAATCTTAGCTGTAAAAACAAAAAAATTATGTAAATCTTACAAAATATGCTTTCCCAAAATAAAAAGTAATATTCAAGAATAAATAGTATGTCATGTATATTCAAGAAAGTTAAAAAATTCAATACATTCTCCCTGTTATGTGGTAAGATCTTTATTTCTCAATGAACAAATTCTAGAAACACATATTTTTGAAATAACCAAATGCTCCACCAGACAGTGACTGAACTCAGGCAGCTTCCACCAAAGTAGAAATGTTTCCCCGTGCAGTTAAATGTTGCTATTCACTTTTCTAAAATTCAGGTCCCAAATGTCATGATTTTACCTTCCTTTCTAAAATAAGACCTTGTCTGTAGCATGATCTCTATGAGTGAAAAAATATTGGAGCCTAGTACTTGTATCTAGAAGAATATTCAAATTACACATGATAATATAGTAGCATTGAGACCTCTTTGAAGAATTTTCTGTCCTGTTCTCCAATGTCATTGGCAAAGGAGGGAACTGAAAATTACATGTTCTATTCCTAGACTCTTACAACAAGAGCCACAAGCTGCAGTTATAATAGGTATTCTGTATCAACAATATCAAAATCTGCTTGAATATCCTTCTCTAAGATAATGAACAAAATACAAATAGTTTAAGATATAAAATTTTAATGTAATTTAAAATTTAATGTTTATCTTGTCATTCTAAATTAAACAAAGTTTATTTTGTACCAAGTTAGAATGAGAAGTGTATGAGGTATTTTTTTTTGTAGACTTCAGAAAATAATACATTACAGAAATGAGTGGTTGAAAACAATATGCCTTTTTTTCTGCGAAAATATATATTGTTTTAATTTAAAATTTATTATATATGCATTTTGTGTACACTTAGATATTATCTGAGTTTTGTAAATTCTAATAAATATGTAGAATGCATGAACAACCTTGAGCTGAAATTAGATATACAAACATTCAAAATTGACTTCATGAGAAATATAAAGGGAGAAAAAAGTCTACTTTATGGTTTGTCAAAAGTGCAGTGAATGATTTTATAACATCAGAAATACAAAATGAAGGGAAAAGAATTAAAAAAGAAAACAACATTAAGACAGGAGTTAATGCACTTCTTTTCAGGCAGAGAGAGGGTAACAAAACATCCCCCACATTCTGGAACATCTGGTCATTGAATCAAGAATGGACTTTAATTGGAGACAGACAGATGGCACAAACACTATTAGCAGAAGGAAAGCTGTTGTGTAGACATAGAGATCTCGGGTAATGGCTTTGGCAGGACTGCTCTTATATCACATTGCCAGTGATGTTATTCAGATTGAATGGAATATCATGATGGTTGACCTCTAGGCATATTTGTAGTGTTTGAATAGGCAGACAATTACATGTTTTCAGGTAATTAAAAAAAGATTGGACATCTCTATTTAAGATATTTTGCCCACATAGAAACATATGCTGTGGAAAAAGAATATTGCCATATTAACGTTTTGTTTCCTTTTGCAAAATGTTAGTTCAGAGTGAGAATTTTTGCAAGTATATTTATTATAAGAAAAAGAGTATATGTCATGGTTCTCCGTGTTGGAAATAAATAGCCCCAGGAATAATCTTAAAAATCTTTTTATGGTGACTATTTTAACAAGATAAGAAAGATGAATACAGTAACATAAGCAAAACTATTTCTCTGTGCATGTTCTTGAACTAATATGTATAAGTTAAGAGTGTTTATGTAATTTATAACTCAATGGATCGATATGTTTTGCAAATCTAACCTGTGATTCATTCTCAAAAATGATTTAATAATAGTAAAAAGTGACTTCAGAAAATCACTTTTATTTAAGTACTTAAAAAGAGTATTTGTCTTCATAGACTGGCTTTCCCTCTAGTAAATGTGGCCATAGAAAGATTAATATTTCAGTCAGAGGTGCTTGGATTTTAGAACTGATCTTTATTTGGGAACTAGGTAAACTTTGAAAATATGCACAGAAATTTTTGTATATATTCAGATAGTTATGCTCTAAAACTGTACTCAGAGAACATAAATCCTAAGCAAAGATTTTCTGGTTTCTATTAGGTCTATACACAACATGTGCACTCCTTTAAAAACAGGAACAAGCATAAGGGCAGATGAATGATGGGAAAGTGGAGTGTGTACTTACAGTTGTATAATTACATTACTGATGATACATTTTAAACTTCTAAATCATCTAACTTTCTCTTTCTGTTGACCATCTAGTTGTTCTAATTTCTAAAATAATGAGATTTGTCTTTCTCTGACTTGCATTAATTACTTTGGATTATTTCATTTTGACTAATACAGAACAATTTTCTCTTTCACCTTTCATAACTTACCTTTACATTTTTCATCCTTTTAGAATATTAAATAAAAATATAACATTATATGCCCTTTTAGGCTAATTCTTTCAGTTTATACATGGTAAAAATGGGGGCCAACAGTAAGTAAAGCTGTCTATCATGTCTGTGCACAATATCTTATTAGGATGATCTGGCATTCACACATGAGAGAAAGATATTTGCTTAATTGATCTGGGTCCCCTCCCTCCCTTTCTTTTTTCCTTTCTTTCTAATTTAGTTAGGGCTTTATTTCTGTGAAGAAACACCATGAGCATGGCAACAATTAGAAAGAAAAAACATTTAATTGGGGCTGGCTTCCAGTTGCAAAGATTTAGTCCATTATCATCATAGCTAAAACTATGGAAGCAGCCAGGCAGATGTACTACAAGAAGAGCCAAGAATTCTATATCTTGATCTACTGACAGCCAGAAGCCTGTGTGTACCACACTGGACATAGCTTGAGAATATGTAAGATCTCAAAGACCACCTCCACAGTGACACACTTGAAAATAAGGACACTTCTATTCCAATAAAGTCACATCTCCTAAGGGTCAAGTATTCAAACAAACCACTGTTCTCTCTCTCTCTCTCTCTCTCTCTCTCTCTCTCTCTCTCTCTCTCTTTCTCTCTCATTCTCTCTCTCTCATTTTTTTTCTGACAGTTTCACTTGTAGTTCAAGCGAATCTCAAACTCATAGCCATCCTCTGGCTTCAGCTTCTGAAATAGGAAGATTACTGGCAAGAACCATGTACCCAGCTCATTTTATACTTGTAAACCACATTTCATAACAAGTACAACACTGGACATGCTAGTGTGGATTAGAAAAAAAAATACTAGGCCTCAACTGTACACAAAGGAGTACAGACAACAGGGATATCTGAAGTGAGAGAAACAGTCTTTTCTAGGAAAAATCACACCAGTTGTTTATATAATACCAAATGGTTAGCTTAGAAACATACACCCAATCATCATGTGGAATGAGCAGGCTGTGTTTATTTTTCATGGAAAGATATGTATATTCATATATACATATTCATGTAGCAACAATTAATGACAAAGAAAACCTTTGAATTGAAAGAGAATCAGGACTGTCATAAAGGAGCATTTGTGAGAGAAAAAGGAAGACAAAATGCTGCGATTATATTATAGTTCCACAAAAAGCAGAATTATTTTCAAAAAACCTCACATTGCCTGTATATCGAGGATTTTAATATAATTGCCTACCAATTGAAAAGTTGTATATGTATAAAGAGACGAATCTATCACAAAAGCAAGAAAAAGGTAGAAAAGCACAGCCATTCAATAGTATTTGGTCATGCTTATAAATTTCACCATGCTTCAGGAACAGAATTGAGTCGACCAAATGAGAAACTTTGCGGCCATTCCAGAAATGTTGAACACTAGTTGTTATGTGGAACTACTGTTAATGCATATGACATGTAAATTAGGAAAACGAATGTTCAGACGTGTGAAGTCCACGTAGTTTGAAGTGTGAATCCTAGAATTAATCTCACAATATTCTTCAGATATTTTAAATGTGAGTCACTACATGATAAATACTTTTTTGATACATCTTAATGCTAAATTAATACATGTAACTAATTTCCTAAAAATATACTGACAAAATAATATCAAGTAAAAACTGAAAACTTAAAAAAATGCATGCCAAAGAAAAGTATCTACCTTTTATCTGGTATTAGTACAAACTTTATATCTTTTCAGATGCATCCCCAGGTAAAATAAATTTTAAATTTCAGGTAATATTAAAATGGTGCTTGTGCTAAAAACTGAATTTTAAGGTAACTTACAGAATGAATTTCTGCCATGAATGGACATACTTGAGCAAGTATTTTCTCAGAATAAGTAACAGATAGTCATGTTAACACCTGCTTTTCTATTGTTTATATTGTATAATGTCATATCTGGATTAGACGATATGACATCATAAAGTTTCATAATCAATGCATCTAATATTTTCAATTTTCACAGAATATAATATGTAAAATCTCAGAATCCTGCACACTGCATATTATTACTATGATCAAGTAAATCACACGTAGGTTAATCTAGCATCTACTTAATGACATACATAATTGCTGTTGTGCTACATGGTAATTAACCTGAATAGAAAACAGATGATCATAATTCCATATCGCCAAGCTAAAACTTTATAGCTCTTTTCTTTGTTATTTTTTTCAACACTTCTGTAGCTGGTGGTGTTGAAAATTTTATCTGATCCAATGTAAAATTTAAGAGATTCTCCCCTCCCCTTTCTCTTTCTCTCCATATAACTACTGTCTGTGCTGCTAATTATACACTGATTCCTCTACTAATGAAGTTCTGACTGTACATTTTTTCTTCTTTTTTTCTCTGCAATCTATATACTGGATTTAATAGTTATTTTGTAATTAAATATTATTCTCCTACCTAACATGATAATAAAGCATGATTTCTGTGAAAGGATCCACCCAAATAAGACAGAGAAAGGAAGAAAGATAACTGTCAATTGCTAGCCCCATACCCACAGACACATGTACTCACCTATATGTGAACACACATGTGTTCATAGCCCATTTATATGAAAACAATTTTTAAAATAACCAGGTTTAGATTTCAAATGTACACAGTGTAATGATTTGAATAGGAATGGCTTCCATAAAGGCATATGGTAGGGATTGGCACTGCTTGATAGGAAATATGGTTTTGTTGGAAGAGGTGTGGCCTTGTTGCAGGAAGGCCTTTAGAATTGTAAATGCTCAAGCCAGGTTCTCTCTCTCTCTCTCTCTCTCTCTCTCTCTCTCAACTCTCTCTCTCTCTCTCTCTCTCTCCCCCTCTCTCCCAACCCTCCCTCCCCCCTCTCAACTTTCTCTCTCTCTCTCCCTCCCTCCTTCTCCCCTCCCTCCTTCTCTCCCTTCTCCCTCCCCCTCTTTCTCTGCCTAATGCCCATGGATGCAGATTTAGAAATCTGGCTCCTTCTCCAATACCAGGTCTGTCTGCATGTCACCATCCTTCTTGGCATGATAATAATGGACCAAACCTCTGAACCTATAAACCAGCCCTTATCAAATGTTTTCCTTTATAAAAGTTGCTGAGGTCATGATATCTCTCTACAGCAGTATAAATCTTAGTGGAGACACACAGGAATGATTATATTATTATCAGGACAGTAGAAAAACGTTCTTAAAAATATTACCTGCTTGTTCTTTTGAAGAGAAAAAAATAACTCTGTAGCATTTTTGTATGTAAACTCACAATGAAAATGACCAGGAATAACATACGGTGAAATTATTTCAAATGTTATATGTAGTATCAGGAGATATGAATGAATTCAGATCTTTTCTTATACAGGGCTGGTAGTTAAAAAGCGAAGCAGGCCTGCACATGTGATTTAGGTTGGAGTCGTTAAGAGCTGAAAAGAAGAGTTTTCAGAAAATTATAAATAAAATACAAACTTCAAAGGTATCCATTTTTAAGAATGTAATTAAAATATAATTTCTCTTTCATTTCCTTTTTCCTGTCCTGCCAACTTCCACTCTACCCCTTCTCCCCAAATTCAAGGACTCCTTTTCTTTAATCATTGTTATTACATATTAGATGAATAAACATATAAATACAAACTGTTGAGTCTCTTCATTTTAGGGCTGACAACTTGGTGTTAGATAACCAATTAGGAATTCATCTTTGGGCATGATTAACTCTCCCTCTCTCAGCTTGTAGCTTTTCGTTTAGGGATGGGACCATTAAGAATCTATCCACAGACACTGAGATGTTAACTGGTCTTCTCATAATTCAGGTCTTGTTTAGGTAGCTATGTTCTTGAATTTTAATGGACATAGCTTCCCTCTCAAAGCTAGAAGGCACAGTATCACAGCAGAGTTCCTGGACACCTAACTCTTATAATCTTTCTGAATCCTCATATGTAATGCCAGAACCTTAGGTAAGAGAGTTGTGTTTTGAAGTATAATTTGGGGTTAGATACCCAAATGTCAGTTGTTCTTTACATTTTGATTAGTTGTGGTTGTCTATAATAGTCTTCTGTTGTAAAGCTTCTTTGATGAGGGCTGAGAGCTGCACTTTTCTTTAGCCATGGAATAAGCATTTAGAATGAACTTAGGGATTACATTGGTTTCAGAAAGTTGTGGTATTAGCTTTGCCTCTAAAATCCATGACTTCAGTAGCCAAGTGTAATTGGCCAGCTTTACCACACACATAATTTCCCTTTACCTTCATTTCAAGGGACATTGACTCCAACAAGAAAGATATTGGTAACTATCAAATTATAAGTGCTACTATTAAACATTTAGAGATACCTTGTCATGGAGGTCATTGCTGTGGTTTATAGCTTTAATAGCTGACTATTGATTGTTTTCCTATCTTAGGCATTCTACATATCACCGTTAGATTCTATAAAAACTAGTCTTTAAGTTTTTAGGTAAAGATTGAATGGTCTGAGTCCTATATTCAAAATACGTGGTGTCTTCTGCAACAGAGGCTTACTATCAACTTTTGGAAGAAAACCAAAAGCAATAGCCACAGATTATATTGTTTTGTGTCCTCTTTGTTATAGGGAGGACTATCACAGTAAGTGGTGGAATTTCATTTAAAAGACACACACACACACATAAACACACACACACAATTTTTTATGTCTCAAATAAAATTTCAGGTAAATATAAAATAATTATTTCCATTTCTTTTGAAAATATTATTTATTACACTTTTTCCCCTTTCTTATGCATTCTCCCCCATTCTCCTCCCCTATTAAAGCATCCTTTACTATCCCCTCATCCTTTACAAGACATTTTGCAAGAATTCCATACTATTGTGTAGTTTAGAAAAAGAAACATTTAGTTATGTGGTTGTGAAAAAGCAATTGACAGAGAGAATAGAACAATAATGTTAATTGTCTGGATTTTGTGACCTAATGTAAATCATAAACACTGTAAGTTTAGATGCACTTACTCATGATTAGCAGAGGTAAACGAACAATTGAGAGAGATTTCATAGCATTACTGTATTCCCACAAGTTACTATGAAACAAATTACTCAGGCTGCATTTTAATGACAAAGGCATGGTGGACTGTAACTAAGTTCTGGATGTAAAAGTTCGTGATAGTGTGGTAGTATGCACATGCATGGCCATCAAAAGGTCTAGCAGGATGGAGTCCCAGCTCTGAGAAGAGGAAGTATACAAGAGATATCAGTCCTGACTAGTTAGCTACTTATAATCGACATCCACTTAAAAAAGAAATGTTAGTTTTCCACAGTGAAGTCTCACTTAAGGACAGACCCCATACCCAGCAAGAGATGGTCAATAAAAAAAAATCACCTTAATCGTGTTTTTGTACACTTTTGCCTCATGTGACTTTGTTTGGATGTTTTAGACTTACTGGCCTTCTGCTGGTATATTACAGTTTCTCAGTTCATGCTTTATGAGTGTTGATCTAAGCGTGTGATTTTTGTGCTATTTCTTTGTGTTTTCTAAAACTTTTATTTAGTTCTGCTTTGTCTGTTTTCTAAAGAAAGAGAGAATGAAACAAAGTATGTGGAATTGGGTGGGCATAGATATCAGGAGGTTATGGTAATTTTTTGAGGAGGGGAACAGTGATCTTAATCTATTGTATAAACATTTCTTTATGTATTATCTTTCTAATACATATTAGAAATGTTTATATAATATATAAATATGAATATATTATGGGCCCACTGAAAGAGAGAAGGTTCTAACAACTGGATTTTGTAGATTCTTTGGTCATATTTTTAGAATCATATTCTTTGTATGCACAAACACTTTTAGCTATTATACTTAAAATTGCTACATTCCATAATTGCTAGCTAGAGTCAAATCATATCACTGGGAACCTACTTTGTATGAAGGTATAAATGGTCTTAGCATAGATGGTATTGAAACACTGAAGCTCTTGTTTGAGAGGAAAATATTCACTAAACATAGCTGAGTCAGTTCAGGATTGCTAGGCTTTAAAGATGTCTACTTACCAATGACTGAGTAATAGAGCAGTATAATTCATAGTTTCATCTATTTAGTATACCTTTTTAAATTTTCATTTTTCTTTAAGAATGGGGTTTGACTACATCATTTTAGCTGCCCTAGACCTCACTATGTGTACCAGGAAGGCTTCAAACTCAGAGAAATCTGCCTGTTTCTGCCTCCTGAGTACTAGGATTAAAGGTGAACACTAGCATTCTCAAACTAATATATGATAACATTCTTAACCTATATAATTTTATATGTTATTTATTTCCTTATCATAATTTTTATTTTGAAATTAAACACAATTTCATCATTTTTTCTTTTCTTTTTGCTCTCTAAACATTCCTAGATACGTATATATTTTTCTCAAATTTATGATCTCTTCATTTTATTAATTGTTGTTACACACAGACAAAAGACTAATATTACTAAATAAAAATTTCCCAGTTATTATAATGTGTCATATTTATGTTTATAGGAATGACCATTGAGCAGAACAGGGACAGCAGCAGTAGACATGTCACAATGGACATGGGAAAGTCCACAATTCTCAACGCTACACAAAAAAACTATAGGCGTGTAAGGAATGCTGAGTATAGAAGAAATAACTTCTATGGAAGAGGAAAAACAATGTGTACTCAAAAAAAATCAGCAAACTAGATGCACAAATAAATTTATTATTGAAATCATATATAATTTTTCATTTACTAGGTGGTGTATTCATCTTAAAACTAATTATTTCTTTTATCTTATGTTTGTTGAAATAATAATAATAATAATAATAACAATAACAATACAAGCTTAAATGAAGTATACATTTTAAATAAAATATAATATTTCAAATAGTTTATCAATTCTTTGCAAATTTCATGAATGTTTGCAATGTATATTCGTCATATTCTACATCAACTTCACTTCTCCCCAAATCATTCTCATTCATCTCCTACTCTTCTTTTTTTTTTCAACCTTTATTAACTTGAGCATTTCTTCTTTACATTTTGATTGTTATTCCCCTTCCCGGTTTCTGGGCCAACATCCCTCTAACCCCTCCCCCTCCCCTTCTATACAGGCTGCCTCTCCCCATCCTCCCCCCATTAGCACCCTCCCCCCAACAATCATGTTCACTGGGGGTTCAGTCTTGGCAGGACCAAGGGCTTCCCCTTCCACTGGTGCTCTTACTAGGATATTCACTGCTACCTATGAGGTCAGAGTCCAGGGTCTTTGGTTAGTGGCTTAGTCCCTGGAAGTTCTGGTTGGTTGGCATTGTTGTTCATGTGGGCTCTCAAGCCCTTACAAGCTCTTCCAGTCCTTTCTCTGATTCCTTCACCGGGGTCCCATTCTCAGTTCAGTGGATTGCTGCTGGCATTCACCTCTGTATTTGCTGTATTCTGGCTTTGTCTCTCAGGAGAGATCTACATCCAGCTCCTGTCAGCCTGCACTTCTTTGCTTCATCCATCTTATCTAATTGGGTGGCTGTATATGTATGGGCCACATGTGGGGCAGGCTCTGAATGGGTGTTCCTTCTGTGTCTGTTTTAATCTTTGACTCTCTATTCCCTGCAAAGGGTATTCTTGTTCCCCATTTAATGAAGGAGTGAAGCATTCGCATTTTGTTCAACATTCTTGAGTTTCATGTGTTCTAGGCATCTAGGGTAATTCAAGCATTTGAGCTAATAGCCACTTATCAATGAGTGCATACCATGTGTGTTTTTCTATGATTGGGTTACCTCACTCAGGATGATATTTTCTAGTTCCAAACATTTGTCTATGAATTTCATAAAGGCATTGTTTTTGATAGCTGAGTAATATTCCATTGTGTAGATGTACCACATTTCTGTATCCATTCCTCTGTTGAAGGGCATCTGGGTTCTTTCCAGCTTCTGGCTACTATAAAAAAGGCTGCTATGAACATAGTTGAGCATGAGTCTTTGTTATATGTTGGGCATATTTGGGTATATGCCCAAGAATGGTACAACTGGGTCCTCATGTAGTTCAATGTCGAATTTTCTGAGAAACCTCCAGAATGATTTCCAGAATGGTTGTACCAGTCTGCAATCCCACAAACAATGGAGGAATATTCTTCTTTCTCCACACCCTCGCCAGCATTTGCTGTCACCTGAGTTTTTGATCTTAGCCATTCTCACTGGTGTGAAGTGAAATCTCAGGGCTATTTGATTTGCATTTCCCTTATTACTAAAGATGTTGAACATTTCTTTAGGTGTTTCTCAGCCATTCAGCATTCCTCAGCTGTGAATTCTTTGTTTAGCTCATGTGTTCCAGATTCTTCCCTAGTTTTTCTTCTATTAGTTTGAGTGTGTCTGGTTTAATGTGGAGGTCCTTGATCCACTTGGACTTAAGCTTTGTACAGGGTGATAACCATGGATCGATCTGCATTCTTCTACATGTTGACCTCCAGTTGAACCAGCACCATTTGCTGAAAATGCTATCTTTTTTCCATTGGATGGCTTTGGCTCCTTTGTCAAAGATCAAGTGCCCATAGGTGTGTGGGTTCATTTCTGGGCCTTCAATTCTGTTCCATTGGTCTATCTGTCTGTCTCTGTACCAATACCATGCAGTTTTTATCACTATTGCTCTGTAATACTGCTTGAGTATTACAAGTGATTCCCCCTGAAGTCCTTTTATTGTTGAGGATAGTTTTAGCTATCCTGGGTTTTTTGTTATTCCAGATGAATTTGCAAATTGTTCTGTCTAACTCTTTGAAGAATTCGATTGGTATTTTGATGGGGATTGTATTGAATCTGTAGATCACTTTTGGTAAAATGGCCATTTTTACTATATTAATCCTGCCAATCCATGAGCATGGGAGATCTTTCCATCTTCTGAGGTCTTCTTCAATTTCTTTCTTCAGAGTCTTGAAGTTCTTATTGTACACATCTTTTACTTGCTTGGTTAAAGTCACACCGAGGTACTTTATATTATTTGGGTCTATTATGAAGGGTGTCGTTTCCCTAATTTCTTTCTCGGCTTGTTTCTCTTTTTTGTAGAGGAAGGCTACGGATTTATTTGAGTTAATTTTATACCCAGCCACTTTGCTGAAGTTGTTTATCAGCTTTAGTAGTTCTCTGGTGGAACTTTTGGGATCACTTAAATATACTATCATATCATCTGCAAATAGTGATATTTTGACTTCTTCTTTTCCGATCTGTATCCCCTTGACCTCCTTTTGTTGTCAGATTGCTCTGGCTAGAACTTCAAGAACTATATTGAATAAGTAGGGAGAGAGTGGGCAGCCTTGTCTAGTCCCTGATTTTAGTGGGATTGCTTCAATTTTCTCTCTATTTAGTTTAATTGAACCACACTTTTTAATAGGGATATTAGTGTCCCTGCAGTCTACTTTTTGAGTTCTTTGTATATTTTGGATATAAGCCCTCTATCAGTGTAGGATTGGTAAATATCTTTTCCCAATCTGTTGTTTGCCATTTTGTTCTAACAACAGTATCCTTTGCCTTACAGAAGCTTTGTAGTTTCATGAGATCCCATTTGTCGATTCTTGATCTTAGAGTGTAAGTCCTTGGTGTTTTTTTCAGGAAATTTTCTTCATTTCAGATGTGTTTGAGATTCTACCCCACTTTTTCTTCTATTAGTTTGAATGTATCTGGTTTGATGTGGAGGTCCTTGATCCACTTGGACTTAAACTTTGTACAGGGAGATAAGAATGGATCCATCTACATTCTTCTGTATGCTGACCTCCAGTTGAATCAGTACCATCTGCTGAAAATGCTTTTTTCCCCTCTTTGGATGGTTTTGGCTCCTTTGTCAAAAATCAAGTGGCCATAAGTGTATGGGTTCATTTCTGGGTCTTCAATTCTGTTGCACTGGTCTATCTGCCTGTCTCTGTACCAGTATCATACAGTTTTTATACTATTGTTCTGAAATGCTGATTGAGTTCAGGGATAGTGATTCCTGTGGAAGTCCTTTCATTGTTGAGGATAGTTTTAGCTATCCTGGGTTTTTTTGTTATTCCAGATGAATTTGTGAATTGTTCTGTCTAACTCTATGAAGAATTAGATTGGAATTTTGATGGGGCTTTCATTGAATCTCTAGGTCACTTTTGGTAATGTGGCCATTTTTACTATATTAATCCTGCCAATCCATGAACATGCGAGATCTCTCCATCTTCTGAGATCTTCTTCAATTCCTTTCTTCACAGACTTGAAGTCCTTATCATACAAATCGTTCACTTGCTTGGTTGAAGTCACACCGAGATATTCTATATTATTTGGGAGTATTATGAAGGGTGTCGTTTCCCTAATTTCTTTCTCAGCTTGTATCTCTTTTGTGTAGAGGAAGGCTACTGATTTATTTGAGTTAATTTTGTACCCAGCCACTTTGCTGAAGGTGTTTATCAGCTTTAGTAGTTCTCTGGTGGAACTTTTGGGATCACTTAAATATACTAGCATATCATCTGCAAATAGTGATATTTTGACTTCTTCTTTTCCAATCTGTATCCCTTTGATCTCCTTTTGTTGTCTGATTGCTCTGGCTAGGACTTCAAGAACTATACTGAATAAGTAGGGAGAGAGTGGGCAGTCTTGTCTAGTCCCTGATTTTAGTGAGATTGCTTCACATTTCTTTCCATTTAATTTAATTTTAGTTACTGGTTTGCTGTATATGGCTTTTACTGTGTTTAGGTATGGGCCTTGAATTCCTGTTATTTCCAGGACTTTTATCATGAAGGGATGTTGAATTATGCCAAATGATTTCTGAAGATTAATAAAATGATCATGTGGTTTTTATCTTTCAGTTTTTTAATATAGTGGGTTACGTTGTTGGTTTTCCATATATTAAACCAATCCTGTATCCCTGGACTAAAGCTTACTTGATCATGATGAATGATTGTTTTGATCTGTTCTTGGATTTGTTTTGCAAGAATTTTATTGAGTATTTTTGTATTGATATTCATAAGGAAAATTGGTCTGAATTTCCCTTTCTTTGTTGGATCTTTGTGTTTTAGGTATAAGAGTAATTGTGGCTTCATGGAAGGAATTCAGTAGTGCTCCGTCTGTTTCAGTTTTGTGGAATAGTTTGGATAGTACTGGTATGAGTTCTTCTATGAAGGGCTGATAGAATTCTCAATTGAACCCATCTGGACCTGGTCTCCTTTTGGTTGAGAGACTTTTAATGACTTCTTTTATTTTGTTAGGAGTTATGGGGTTGTTTAAATGGTTTATGTGTTCCTCATTTAACTTTGGTACCTGGTATCTGTCTAGGAAATTGTCCATTTCCTCCAGATTTTCACGTTTTGTTGAATATAGGCTTTGGTAGTAGGATCTGATAATTTTTTGAATTTCCTCTGAGTCTGTTGTTATATCTCCCTTTTCATTTCTGATTTTGTTAATTTGGGCAGACTCTCTGTGTCCTCTGGTTAGTCTGGCTAAGGGTTTATCTATCTTGTTGATTTGCTCAAAGAACCAACTTTTGGTTCTGTTGATTCTTTGTATAGTCCTTTTTGTTTCTACTTGGTTGATTTCAGCTCTGAGTTTGATTATTTCCTGCCTTCTACTCCTCCTGAGTGTATTTGCATCTTTTTGATCTAGACCTTTTAGGTGTGCTGTCAAGCTGCTGATATATGCTCTCTCCTGTTTCTTTCTGCAGGCACTCAGAGCTTTGAGTTTTCCTCTTAGCACAGCTTTCATTGTGTCCCATAAGTTTGGGTATGTTGTACCTTCATTTTCATTAAATTCTAAGAAGTCTTTTATTTCTTTATTTCTTCCTTGACCAGATTATCATTGAGTAGAGCAATGTTCAACTTCCATGTATATGTGCATGTTCTTTCCTTATTGTTATTGAAGACCAGCTTTAGGCCGTGGTGGTCTGATAGGACACATGTATTTATTTCTATTTTTCTGTATCTGTTGAGGCATGCTTTGTGCCTGATTATATGGTCATTGTTGGAGAAACTACCATGAGGAGGTGTAGGGAGCGCCGCGGCAAAACAAAGATGGCGCTGACAGCCAGCCCTGTCTGAATGTAAACAACTTACCGAGCATGGGCAGGCTTGTCCCCTCGTCAGGGCAGCTGTATGATCCGGTGCCCTCCTGTGGTGAACAATAGTGCTGCGCATGCGCAGGTTTTGCACCTGGTGTCAGTTTTCGGTAATATGCTAATGAGGGGGCGGTACCATGCTGGTGAGGTGATTCGTTCTCCGCCAATCGCTGGAGGACAAGAAGTGGGGTGATAGTGGAATGACAGTGGGGTGATAGTGGGGTGACCCATGCCCCGCCAATCCGTGAAGGATTATTAGCATACTGTTGTGTATATAAGGTGAGCGCTTTTGCCGCTTGAGGTCCCTGTGTCAACAATGAATGTGTCCTGCAGTAAAGGCTGTTGAGAAGAATCCAACCGTGTTGTGTTTTCCTTGCTGGCCGAGGTGGGCGTGACAAGGTGGTGATAAGAAGGTATATCCTTTTATTTTAGGATAGAATGTTCTATAACTATCTGCTAAGTCCATTTGGTTCATGACTTCTGTTAGTCTGTCTATGTCTCTGTTTTATTTCTGTTTCCATGATCTGTCCATTGATGAGAGTGGGATGCTGAAATCTCCTACTATTATTGTGTGAGGTGCAGTATGTGCTTTGAGCTTTAGTAAAATTTCTTTTACGTATATAGGTGTCCTTGTATTTGGAGCATAGATATTTGTTATTGAGAGTTCATCTTGGTGGATTTTTCCTTTGAAGAATATGATCTGTCCTTCCTTATCTTTTTTGATGACTTTTGGTTGAAACTCCATTTTATTTGATATGAGAATGGCTACTCCAGCTTGTTTCTTCAGACCATTTGCTTGGAAAGTTGTTTTCCAGCCTTTACTCTGAGGTAGTGTCTGTCTTTGACTCTGAGGTGTGTTTCCTGTGGACAACAAAATCCTGGGTCCTCATTACTTATCCAATTTGTTAATCTGTGTCTTCTCATTGGGGAATTGAGTCCATTGATGTTGAGAGATATTAAGGAATAGTGATTGTTGCTTCCTGTTATATTCATATTTGGATTTGTGATTATGTTTGTGTGCTTGTCTTCTCTTTGTTTTGTTGCAAAATGATTAGTTTCTTGCTTTTTCTAGGGTGTTGCTTGCCTCCTTGTATTGTGCTTTACCCTTTATTGTCTTTTGTTTGGCTGGATTTGTAGAAAGATATTGTGTAAATTTGGTTTCGTCATGGAATTTCTTGGTTTCTTCATCTATGTTAATTGAGGGTTTTGCTGGATACAGTAACCTGGGCTGGCATTTGTGTTCTCTTTGGGTCTGTATGACATTTGTCCAGGATCTTCTGGCTGTCATAGTCTCTGGCAAAAAGTCTGGTGTGATTTTGATAGGTCTGCCTTTATATGTTACTTGACATTTTTCTCCTTACTACTTTTAATATTCTTTCTTTTTTTCTTTTTTTTTCTTTTTTGTGCATTTGGTGTTTTGACTATTATGTGACAGGAGGAGTTTCTTTTCTGGTCTAATTTATTTGGAGTTCTGTAGGTTTCTTGTATGTTTATGGGCATCTCTTTCTTTAGGTTAGGGAGGTTTTCTTTTATGACTTTGTTGAAGATATTTACTGGTCCTTTGACCTGGGAGTCTTCACTCTCTTCTATACCTATTGATCTCCTCATTGAGTCCTGCATTTCCTGTATTTTTTGGGCCAGTAGTTTTTTCCGTTTTAACTTATCCTTGATAGTTGTGTCAATGATTTCTATGGAATCTTCTGCTCTTGAGATTCTCTCTTCTATCTCTTGTATTCTGTTGGTGATGCTTTTATCCACAGCTCCTTGTCTCTTCCTTTGGTTTTATATATCCAGGGTTGTCTCCCTTTGTGCTTTCATTATTGCTTCTATTTCCATTTTTAATTCCTTCCCCTGTTTGATTGTGTTTTCTTGTAATTCTTTCAGGGATTTTTGTGATTCTTCTCTATAGGCTTCTACTTGTTTATTTGTGTTTTCCTGCATTTCTCCAAGGGAGTTCTTTATGTCTTTCTTAAAGTTCTTCATCATCATGTTCAAATGTGATTTTAAATTTATATCTTGCTTTTCTGGTGTGTGTAGATATTCAGTGTTTGCTTTGGTGGGAGAATTGGGCTCTGATGATGCCATGTAGTCTTGGTTTCTGTTTCTTGGGTTCTTGTGCTTGCCTCTTGCCATCAGGTTGTCTGTCGTGTTACTTGTTCTGCTATTTCTGGCAGTGGCTTTACCGTCCTATAGGCATGTGTGTCAGGAGTGATGTAGACCTGTTTTCCTCTTTTCTTTCAGCCAGTTATGGGAACAGAGTGTTCTACTTTCAGGCATGTAGTCATTCCTGTCTACTGGTTTTCAGCTGTTCCTGTGGGCCTGTGTCCTGAGTCCACCAAGAAGGATACTTGAAGCAGAAAAGTTCGTCTTACATCTCGTCTTGGGCCTGAAGTCACTCCTCAGGACTGGGTTTCAGTTCTCCATGAGTGTAGCAACCAGAAGCGTCTGCTCCTACTTCTGGGTCCCTGTGTTCAGGGGGCCCTGATGGTGCTAGGTGTTTTCCTCTAGAATCAGAAATGTGGGCAGAGGTTAGTCTCCTCTGGTTTCCCAGGCGTGTCTCCCCCTCTGAAGGTCTAACTCTCCCTCCCACAGGGTTGGGAGCAGGGAACTGTGGGCCAGGATCAGCAAGGTTCAGGTCCAGCTAGAAACTGGAAGTGTCCAGTCCCAGAGGAATTTTGCTTTTGTGTGTCCTGAGTCCACCAGGCAGGTCACTTGGAGCAGAAAATTTTGTCTTACTTCTGGTCTCGGGCCTGGAGTTGCTCCTCGGTGCTGGGTTTCAGCTCTCTGTGAGAGCAACAACCAGAAGGGCCTGCCCTTCCTTCTCCG
This sequence comes from Rattus rattus, assembly GCF_011064425.1. Taxonomy (NCBI): domain Eukaryota; kingdom Metazoa; phylum Chordata; class Mammalia; order Rodentia; family Muridae; genus Rattus; species Rattus rattus. The sequence goes on along the minus strand of NC_046156.1, from coordinate 210,527,382 downwards.
GGGTCCCTGTGCACAGTGGGCCCAGATGGTGCTAGGCATTTTCCTTTAGAGTCATACATGCTGGCAGAGAGGGGTCTCCTCTGGTTTACCAGGCGTATCTACTCCTCTGAAGGTCTAGCTCTCCCTTCCACGGGATTTGGGTGTAGTGAGCTCTTTGTCTGGGTCCCTTCAGATCCAGGCATTGTCTGGACTGCAGGGCTCCTGCTGCTTGAGTGCCCCTATCTTCCTATTCCCAGAAGTCCTATACAGTTTCCTCTTGGGCCAGGGATCTGGGCAAAGGTGGGCAGAAGTGGTTGTCTCTTCTGCCCTGCAGTCTCTGTAGTGCCCACATGTCTGGGTGATGAGCTCTCTGTCCCACGGGGTTTGGGAGCAGGGAACTATGGGCTGGGATAAGCAAGGTTCCAAAAATTGTTTTTTATACAATATAGTCTAATCACAATTGCCTCTCTGTAATTTCTCCCAAATTCTTCTATCTCCCTACCCATCCAATTCAACACCATTTCTGTTTCTAAAACAGGCCACAATATAAGAAACAGCTATTTTTTTTAAATAAAGAAAAAAAAAAACAGAAGAAAGATTTGCAAGCAAACACAAGCACTCGGGCATGAGCAGGCACATGTACACCATAAAAACATAAATGTGAAAACCATGGTATACACAAAGAACAAGTAAGCAAAGGAAAAAAAAAAACAAAAAACAAAACTCCGAACAACACAATACAATTTTGAATGTCTAGAAAAACACCCTTGAGTTTGTTTTCTTGTTGTTCCTTCTACTATTGAACATGGAGATTATTTTTAAGTGTTATATACCAATGTTGTACAACAAAGATACCAAGTAAAATTCGATTGGAGAAAACTATTTTTCTCTTGTAAGTTGGTGCCAATTCCAGATAGCCATATTATGACAATTTGCAGGAAAAAAGCATCTTGCAATATAAGATAGTCTCCAAGCACGTCACTTGAATTGCCTCTCTGTGATTTATGGTATTCTTAGTTGCAGAAGTAAATGAAAAGACAAATTTTCTTTATGGGATCTTACATTCTTTTCATTCTGCTTCCTTGTTTTAAGTATTATAATTTAATTACTAATGCATATTCCTTGTAGAAGTTAGGCCTGATTCTTTCTCACCAAAATAAGATTCAGACTAAAAATATGTTTCCAAATACCTTGGCCATGTACTTAGGTTCTTCTAAACTAGATCATAATTTACAATAACCCATTTATTCTAATCTACATTCTACCACATGGCTGATTACCTGTGCCCATCTCACCCATCTTTCTATGCAAATTTTCCATGCCTGGTTCTATCCAAGTAGTTTTTCTGTCTTCCAGATTTTCCACCTTTTATTATATCCTTTTCTATAGGCCATAGGTTTTCTAACTGACAGATGATGCATCCATACAGTACACAAGATATTCTCTTTATACTTCCTTTCCCATTTTTCCTTTAAAACCTTCCATTCATGACCTTCTTGCTTTTTTAAACTAATTATATACTTATTTATATAGAAATGTATGTTCCTAAATATAGCCTAAGTTCACATAATTTTATCTTTTTAAATTTTTAATAAATTATAGGGAAAGGACTGAAAGAGCTGAAGAGTTTTGCAACCCCATAGGAAAAACAACCATATAATCCAACCAGTCCCACCCCCAGAGCTTTCAGGGACTAAACCACTAACCAAAGTATACACATGGAGGGACCCATGGTTCCAGTTGCATATGTAGCAGAGGATGGATGGCCTTGTTGGACATCAATGGGAGGAAAGGCCCTTGGTCCTGAGAAGGCTTGATGCCTGAGCCTAGGAGAATGCTAGCTAGGGTGGTGAGGTGGCAGTGGGTGAGTGGGGGAATACCCTTATAGAAGCAGGGGGGATTGGGATATGGAGTTTTCAGGGGGCAAACTGGGAAGGGGGATAACATTTGAAATGTAAATGTAACCAATAAAACTTTTAAAAATAATTTATTGACTTTTAAAAAGTTGCCCCTTCTCAGATTCCCCCTCCCTGAGTTCTTCACCTATCTTCTTTCCTTCTGCACATCTGAGAGGGTATTGCCTCATCTGCTCACCTACCCCCACTTATGTATGTTTTCAGGGCTGGCCATTAAGTACCAATTGTTATTTCCTACCTGGGAAAGCACCTCTCCTTTTTTCAGCTTTGCCTAATTGCTTACAGTTCTGACTGTAGGCTTGGGGCTTCAGGGCTTTTTTCCTATTCAGCTTGGCATGTGTGTCATCCTTGTTCAGTCCATTTCTTGGTGGTCATGTTTGTTAATACTGGGTGGGCATTTCTTCTGATAGTACTAGGAGACATAATTTTACAGCAAACTCCCTGATCCATGGCTTTTACAATTTTTATTCCTGTCCTTCCTTCCACAATGTTTCCTGGGTGTTAGGTTCTGGAGTGCTTTGTAGATGTATCCATTGAGAATGGGCTCCACCACTCTGAATATTAATTAATTGTGGTTTTATGTAATCGTCTCTATCTGAGCAGAGAGAAGATGCTCCGATAAAAGGTGAAGATTACATTTATCTGTAAGTAAAAGGACAGATGTTTACAGACTTGCTAAAGTCTATGTTAGTTTAATGAATTAGAAGGTAAGCCCTTATTGTTGAAGATGTCACGAAATTCAGATAATTGTGCAGGTACCTCAGAGCTATAATTGACATAAATGACCCTGTGGGATGTAAAACCATGCCAGGAAGTTTGGTAAGGTAGAGCAGGTGGAGACCTGGAGCTCAGTGGGCACACACTTGACCCTTAGGTGACTCCCAGTTCCCTGCCAGACTCCTGATTTGGAACATGTACCATGTTTCTCACATGAAAGTAATGTGTCCGAGGTCACACAGGTCCAAAACAGAGCTCTCCATGCTAATGAGGTACCTAGAGGCCCAGAGGGCTTAGATAATAAGCTTTACTTCCCAGACATTCCTCCCTGCAAAAGCTAATTAATCACAGGCCTACCCTGAGAATGGTGGTATGGTTTTATGAATCCACTTTCCACCATGACAATGGACTGTTTAAAATCATGAACTGTCTCTTTTCACCAAGATCTGCTGTTGGGAACCATGAAGAAGTGTAACCCACAGTGTAATCTCCAGCAGAAGGCCTCTCTGTGCTCCCAGCCACAACTGCCACCAAGCCTGCCCCTGCCAATCTAAGGACAATCATGCCCTTGACTCTGTTCTCCGCTCTTCTATGACTTCCAGTGTCACTTGGATGTCTAAGTCTGAGAACTCCATGGCTCTGGCTTCATTGCAAGCCCTGGGACCCTGATCCAGCTCGGATTTTCCCACATTACAGACTGGATTTTCCGACCAAGGAGCAGTGCCTGGGTGCCTCCCTAAAGCAGGTTGGTGTGGGATAAGTGCAGCCAACCCCCTAGCTTCTGCCTCCCCATGAGGCCATGCCCTGTGGTGGAGTGGAAGTGGACAAACAACCCTACACATCCCCTTCTTTAGCACTAGTGTTCAGTGTACCAGAAGATACCCCAAAGGTTTCAAAAGGAGCAAGCAACAGCCCACCCTAGCCCTGATGCCTATGAACCAACTTAAAAACCAAAAGAGGATAGTAACTCTAAAGGTGAGCAGTTTCCCAGCCTCCTTGACAGTAACTAATAACTCTGTAATTAGATGTAACACCTATTCAATGAGAGAGAAATGATGTCCTGTATAGAAAACCGAGCTAACTATTCAATCCTATGAAATAATTATTGCATGATAATTTACCACCTCTGCTCCGGTATTCTTCTGTTATTTTATTTTCCTATTCCTTGCTATCTGTCTCTACTTTTCGCTTTATAAATTTCCATAAATTCCAGAAGAAATGTGGTGTCTGTAAAATATTTAATATTTATATATTTTCTGAAGGTTGGGGAAGTATTTTGAAAGGTCCACAGATGAAACTATTCAATTGGTTCTCTAGATAATTAATATTGTCACTGAGAGTATCACAGCTTACTTAGCATTTTGTTTATTAATTATATTTCAAGTAGGGTATTTGAATATAAGTATATTTTAAAAGGCATCAAATTTTGTCAATATTTTAAATTAAAAAGCAAGATTAAAGGCAAAATTTTAAGCAAAATTAAGAACAATAAAAATAAAATGAGTTCTAAATCAAAGTCTGGTGTATTTCATTTTTATGTTAAGTGTAAGGGAAACACCAGTACTTTAGGCGTTAATAAATGAGATGGTCACGTGCTGGTAGTATTTACACAAGTTTTAAAAATAAGGCTATGGTCATAATAAGTAACATGTTTAAGTGTTGTTTTTGAAATTCTAAATTGGGTCTTAAGAATTTCTGTGCATATGATTTTAAACTTTCAGAAAAGTTGTAATAGAACAGATAGCTCTTGCAAATATTTGCTCATGTTTTCTTTTTCTTCCTTATTTACTTGACCTGACTTTTCCTTTCATTTTTCTCCCTCTCCCTCTCCCTTCTCTCTGAGTGTTTATGCAAGTACATGCATATGAATATTTCTATGTGCAAGTTAACTTTAGAGAAAAAAAGGTAAACAGAGGATTTATTTTGAGTTTTGGTTTTGAAGCTTTTGGTCAGCAGCTGATGCTATTGTTTTCAGGCCTGTGGCAAGGAGACAGAGAGTCCTGTTGTGTCATAAAGAAAGGTGCTGCTTTCTGTAGGCAGCCAGGAGGAATGAGAAAGAATGGAATAAAAGAGGGACTAGGGGAAGGAAGGTCAGGGAAGTAAAAGAGGAGAGAAGAAACAGAGAAGACAGCTAGAGATAAGAAATACTTCAAAGCAGAGGTTAAATCTCCTAAGAGACCCTGAGGTGGAGACAGAAGCTAGACCATTGTGTCAGAACCACACATTACCGTACTTAAGTCTGACAATTAGAATCAGAAATCTTAAAGGTATAAAATTTTGATTATAAAAACAAGAGAAATATTCAAATAGCAAACTAAATTCATAATTTTATATACATTTGATTCTGCAGCTTCATATTAGGTCAATAGGACTGAAGAATAATTGAATGAACTGGAAAAATTGTTAGTTTGAAGAAAGGAAGCTATAAGGTTTTTTTTCAAGTAGGTTCATTTCTGTTAAAGCACATTATCTTAGTCATTTTGAATTCTCTACTGATTAGTATAGGGTCATCAAAAATAATTTCTCATTTGTAAAAAAATTAGGCCATCTATTAAAATAGTCCACAATATTCAGATTTTTGAGATATGATTTAGAGCTTATAAACCAGAAACTGAGGGCATTGGAATCCGTTATTGTTTCTGCCTATATAAAAGTACCAACAAACAATAATTTACTTTCTGCTCTTTGTAGCAAAGGTAACAAAACTCAGATTTCAGATGCCATTTTCCTAATAGAAGCCTTTATCTATTCGGTCATCATATTAAAGATATTCAGTAGAATTCATATCCATTAAATTGTGTGATTATTTTAAAGCAATCAAGTTCACATTACCAATATTTTATTATATTGGCTCTGAGATGTAATTTAAATATACAAAGTACCTATCATGATCTATATCAAAGCTTTGTACAATTACTTACATTTTTGTTTCATTTAGATATGGTAGCATACGTCAGAAATTGTAATACTATTGCAATAGTGGGGACCGGCATAGACTTTACAGCAACTTCCAGGCTATGGAGCCTGGCATACTCTATAGAACAAGACAGCATTTCAGTGAAGGTCAAACTTTGTCTCCATATCTCCTCCTATGAATATTTTTGTTCCCCCTTTTAAGAACAATTGAAGCATCCATGCTTTGGTCCTTCTTCTTGAGCTTCATGTGGTCTGTGGATTGTATCTTGGGTAATTTGAGCTTTTGGGCTAATATCCACTTATCAGTGAGTGCATACTATGTGTGGTTTTCCTGTGACTGGGTTACATCACTCAGGTTGATATTTTCTATCCTACTTATTATTACGAATAGTTATTACTATTGATAGTTATTACTATCAATAGGTAGTTTTATTATCAATAATTATGGTTTAAGAACACTACTTACTAACAGTAATCTTATTTCTTACTTGATCTATTCCTCTACCCAGTCTCATAAATAATGACATTATCCGAAGGCCTAATGAAGTGAAGTGATTGGAAGTGAATAGACCATTCGATGTGCTTTATGCAATAATCCCTGTTTTGAGTTCAGATTCAAGAGATATGTTCACTAGCTTCTCAGAATTATACCAACAAGATAAAACATATTTAATAATAGTGCAAAGTGCAGTTCGTAATCAGAATATTTATCAAAATAATCAGAGTGATTAGCAAGTGAATTTCACACCTATACCTAATTAGTATATAGTTAATTTGGCAAGTTTTGATATGTATTATAATAGATCAAAAAAATCTTTTTGTTTATATTGATTTTCTGTGTTGAAACACAAAAGGTATTAATAATTATCCACACTCTTCCTTTCATGCTAGGCAAAATTTAAGCTCAAATTTATTCTTAACATGATGTTTGCAATATTTAAATGCAGGTCTGGAATAAGAATTGAAGCTTAGTTAGTTTGTAAATATATCTTTTCAAAGAATACCAGAAAGCCAAATTAAAACATTGACTTAGCTGATAAAATTCTCACTGTTTTTTATAAACTAAAATATTCCTCCCTTCATACAAATATTTTAAAATTTCCTAGAAGGTATACTGCTTGTTTTTATATTTACAACATGTATGTAGACATTCATAGAGTTTCCTTCAATTCCAACCTGTATTTGGATAACAGTGTAAACTTTAAACACTTACAACAAAATTGAGGATCTTGATCTTATACTCGCTAAGAAAATGCTCTCCCACAAGATGTACTCTCAGGTGTTTTATGGTTATTTGAGGACTTAAGCACATTATTGGAACATGAGCTTCAGACTCACTTAGATCAGACTTTGAGTCAGTGTCTGTGTTAACCTGACTGAAATTCAGTCTTCATTTGTGATTTGGGGATGACAGTGCTTCCCTCTTATTTTCCCTTTCAGAATCAAATGAAGCAGCATATCAGTGTCTAAGAATAACCCACCGTGTCTAACAGTGTAAAACGCCAAAAACTGCAGCTGATGCTTTTTCCTACTTCTCTCGAATTACATTGTCTTCTACTTGAGTTAATTCACTGTGTTATATTTTTTCCTATCTCATTTCTTGTTAGCACTCGATACACATGGGGCTCTGTCTTTTCTCTGTATAGGTCAACAAATTTTTTATATTGGAAAGAATCTGAAAATAATTGCCAGAAGTGCCAGTATTTTTTCCCTTACAGGTTTATGTTCAAAATCAATATTTTCAGTCTTCCAATTTTTATTTTTTAAATTGCAAACAACATATGTAGCACAAGCTATTAAACAATTAAATATTTTATTGATAAATAGGCTTATCATAATATATTTTATAATACCTAATATTTTTAAATTTTATATATAACAATATGAATTTTAAAATATTATTACAATGTTTCAATAGCTAAAAAGCTAAATCATAAAGATTTTAAGGATATTCAATAAGAGCAAGAAACCTACTTTTAAATTTAACTTTAACTTAAGGAACAGACTAATAACAATATTCACTTCATCTGAGGAAACAAAAGGGATCTTTACAATTTAGAATCTAGGATGGTTGAACAAAGGCATGGCAGCTGCAACAGCTGAGAGTTCAAACCTCAACACTGTGAGTAGGAGGCAGAGTACACACTGCTGATAGCAGGATGCTTTAAGACTATCCTCATGACATCACTCTTTGTTAAATTGTGCTCTGTACTCTGTTGTAAAACGTCTTTTTCAAATTGAATTTGATCCAGTTTACTGGAGTCCAAACTGAATCATAACATACACTGAGATTTCTAACTCTTAATTTCTTTAAAGGTATGACAGGAATGAAAGAACTTCCCTGTAGCAGATGACAGCATTAGCAGTATACAGAGAGTGCAAGCCTTCTTACTGAGATCAATGAATAGCACCAGTCAGAAGTCAAAAGTAAATGTCATGTTTACAAATGCTATTTCAGTGGAAATACTTGAGGACATGTGGTCAAACCAATAATATGCATTCATTTGTCATCCTGTGGGAATTTTAATAACCATATTTGTACACACAGTAAAATTAAGGAGCTGAAACAGAGCTTTTAAAGTAGTTCCTGTTCCCATACAAGAATACGTTTAGTTTCTTCTTTTCTAGTTATATTATGTAAAAAACAAACCCTGGTCCTCAAAGGTTATCACTGCCTTCTTTTGGAATTGCTAATATTTTGTTCTATTCAAAAAAGTGTTCCTGCAGCATATGTAGCAGACGATGGGATTGTCTGGCATCAATAGGAGGAGAGCCCTTGGTCCTGTGAAGTCTGGTTTCCGCAGTGTAGGAGAATGCCAGGGTGTTGAGTGGGTGGTGGAGGGGGAGCATCGTCATAGAAATAGTGGGAAAGGCAATGGGAGTGGGAAGAACTGGGAAAGAGAATAATATTTGAAATGTACATACATAAAATATCCAATAAAAAAGGATTAATCAACTACAAAAAATGTTGCATGTCAGGAATTGCCACTGAAGCTTTTATAATTAAAATTTTCACAAAGTAAAAAGAAACCATAATTATAGAAATAAGTCAACTTAGCACAAACTAATATAGTATTTGATTTAAATATTCACTTATTTGTGTACAGACATGTATGTAAGTGCATATGTGTGTGTGCAAGTACAGGCATACTTTGCCATAGCTAGCTGGTCCAAGAACATCCCAGAAATTCTGCTGTGTCTTCCACATTGCTGTAGGATTGCATTGCTGGGTTTGTAGATACACACGAACACAGCTTTTCACCAGGATTAGCTTTTGCTTGTTGATCCATTTCTGTTTCTCCTAATGTTGGATTTAAGGAATATTGAAATCCTAACTTCATAATTTTAAGCTGAGAGTGATCTTTTTGCAATTTTAACATTATATTTCTCTTCTCCTCAGGTCTTGGTTTTCCTGTATGTGGAAGGAGACTAATCATAGTCAAACACAAATTTTTATATGGAAATAATTCTGAGTACCGTAAATACTTTTAGATAATGAAAGATTAAGTTTAGGATAGGGTTTAATTCAATATTCGAACCAACACTGAGTTGTGTTTTTATGAATTTTGAAACAAGATTTTCCTAAATAACTTTCCGATTTGATCTTGAATTATTCCTATTCTATTTTCCAGGATAGCCATGAGTTTAAAATCTTTCTGCTTAAGTTTCCAGAGTACCTGGGATCAGAGGATTTGGTTAGCTGCCAGGTACTATCATTCCTTATGCTTTGAACATTACTTAAATACTTGGTTTGTTAAAATAATACACACCTACACACATAAACACCTACACACACACACACACACACACACACACACACACAAAATGACACTTGATAAATGAGATAATATTCACGCATCAAATTTAATGCTTAGTGCTGGATGAAAGGTATTAGTAAGACATGGGTGCCAGCCCTCTTATTTATATTAATATAAAAAAGAGTAAATAAAGCACATGATATGTTAGTGATTCAAATAGATAGTAGTATGAATCAAGTGTGGAAAATATTACCAATAGTAATAATCTTATTTAGTTATTTATACCTGTGCATTTTGGTAACCAATTGAAAGGTTCATAATAACAATTGTGTTAATATTCCTTTTGCATTTTCATTCAGAAAGTTTAAAAGTATGAAATTCTGGAACTAATAAATCTGCATAATTTCAAAGAACTAGGGCAGCTAATTTTTTCGTGGTTATTTTATTTATTTATATTTCAAGTATTATCCCATTTCTCAGTTTCCACTCTGCAAGCCCACTTTCCCATCCCTTTTCCCGTTTCTATTAGGGTCTTTTCCCACTCATGGGGCAGGTAATTCAATTCTAGAAGTCCTTAAGATTCTCATTAAAGCTGCAAGAAGAAACATAAATGTTTAATGTTCACTTTTTATAGAAAATAAATTTGTGTCTATAGAAGCCTATCAGAGATAATACTCCTGAATTGTTCAAATCTTCCATAAGACAATGCTGAAGAAGCAACGAAGGGCAAAATCCTCATATCATCTGTCTCTCTCAATAGTCATCCCACAGGCAATTAAAGGAGTAGAGAAGAGGAATACTCAAAATTTGTTTACTCTATTTATGTTACTACTTAACAACATCACTAATTCTATTTCATTCTGTGGTTATGCTTGACAAATGTTGGTTTGTGTCGTCAGATTGACCCAACACATAGACCTTGGGATGAGTGACCTTCATTTGAGAAATGTTCCAGAGTGGTCTAAACTGTGAGCTCATCCTCGGGGCATTGTCCTGATTTCTATTTGATGAATGTATGCCGAGCCCACCATCATTAGGATAAGCCAGGAAGTGAGCCAGTACGCAATATTTCTCTATGGTTTCTACTTCAGTTTTTGCTTGAGTGTCACTATGATTTCCCTGTGACATGATATTATTTGACAGTATTTACAGAGATACAATAAGAAATCTCTACTTACCATAGTTAGGGAACTAATGACAGACCAAAGTAGGAATACCATAAAATCCTGCTTAATGAACCCATGAGTTTCACTGAGGTTGCCTATAGGAATATGAGTAACAGGTTACTTACAAAAACAGAAATGGTTCAGTCAGCTACATCACTGAAGTCCCTTCTAATAATTGTGGGAAACCATGAAAGCTGGAACCTGCAGGGCCCTGTACAACCTGGAGGCAGTATAGAGTTTGAAGACTGTGTTTATCAGGTAGTTGGACTGATGTGACTCTCTTCCAGGCAGCTTAGCTAGTATCTGTTCCCCACCCCACTTGGGTATTTATTTTATTTTGTTTTCCTTGAATTTTTCATGTATTTCCATTTCAAATATTACCCTCTTTTCCATGCTCACATGTCCCCCTTCCCCTGCTTCTATGAGGATGCTTCCACTCCCACCCACCTACTCCCATATAAAGGCCCTGGCATTCCCCTACATTGGGAATATGAGTCTTCACAGCACCAAGGGCTTTTCCTCCTATTGATGCTGGGAATTACCATCCTCTGCTACACATGCAGCTAGAGCCATGGGTCTCACTATGTGTACTCAATGGTTGGTGGTTTAGTCCCTAGGATCTCTGGTGGTATCTGGTATTGTTCTTCTTACGGGGTTGTAAACCCTTTTAACTCCTTCAGTCCTTTCTGTAACTCCTCCATTGGGGTCCTTGTGCTCAATCCAATAGTTAGCTACAAGCATTCTCATCCATATTTGTAAGGCTCTGGCAGAGCCTCTCAGGAGACAGACATTCATCACTGGCTCCTGTCAGCACTAACTTTGCTCTTTGCAGATAATATAATAGTATATTAAAGTGACCCTAAAACTTCCACCAGAGAAATCCTACAGTTGATAAATAATTTCAGCAAAGTGCCTGGATATAAAATTAACTCAAGGGGTTGGGGATTTAGCTCAGTGGTAGAGCACTTGCTTAGCAAGCGCAAGGCCCTGGGTTCAGTCCCCAGCTCTGAAAAAAAGAAAAAAGAAAAAAAATAAAATTAACTCAAACATATCAGCAGTCTTACTTTACTCAAAGGATAAACAGGCTGAGAAAGAAATTAGGGAAACAACATCCTTCACAAGAGCCACAAATAATTTGAAATACTTTGGTGTGACTCTAACCAAGCAAGTGAAAGATCTGTATGACAAGAACTTCAAGTCTCTGAAGAAAGAAATTGAAGCAGATCTCAGAAGATGGAAAGATCAGAAGATGAGCATGGGCTCATGGATTGGCAGGATTAATATTGGAAAAATGGCCATCTTGTTGAAAGCAATCAACAGATTCAATGCAATTCCCAGCAAAATTTCAACTCAATTCTTCATAGAGTTAGAAAGAGCAATTTGCAAATTCATTTGGAATAAAAATAATCTCAGGATAACAAAAACTATTCTGAATGATAAAAGAACTTCTAGGGATCTAGAACATCCCTGACCTCACGCTGTATTACAGAGCAATTGTGATAAAAGTGGCATAATATGTGTTTCTTGCACACTGTTTAATTGCTTTCTGTTTAATTACTGATAGTTAGCTTTGAGCCTTACCTTGGGAGCTCAGCTTATCTGAGAGTCGTTTAGATACCTCAGCTTTTCTTAACAGTTCTCCCAGCTTCTATATGTTTGTAAAGGAGAAGTCTGAATAATCTGATCAGTTTCAGGAGTTTCCTAAAGATATATTGATTTATTTTCTTCTGAGCATCTATGCAGAATGAAATATTTCACCTCCCCCGAAGTCATTCTGTAATTTTTACCTATTTGTAAACATTCTGTCTTCATGAGCTCCATACTCCTCCCTTTAAACATGCTGTCTTAAAGTATTTTGTTGTTTCAACTCCCCAATAACATTCCACATCTTACCATGATTTCCTCCAAGACAAAATTTTAGTATCAGGATTTTACTGCAAACAACCTGAAGAAGATAGCTTCCTCCCCTAGGTACTCTTGGCCATGGTTTAATCTCATGAACAAAAAGGAAACTAGAACCCTTGGGAAATAGATAAGAAAAGGTAGCTTTATTTGAAAATTGATGGAGTTTCTGAACACTTTTTAAGCTAATACAGAAAAAGAATTTGTAGTTTATAATAAGACAACTACTTTTTGTCATAATAGACAATAAAGGAACTATTAATCATATATGACTATTAAAATTTAAGAGTAGGACTCTTAGCACTATCAGCACATGAAGATAAATGCCTTCATTTTTATTTTAGGAAATGATACAGAATTATTATTTCATATTTTACCAATGATTATGTCATAGTTTCACTTTGAAGATTATGCTAATACAATAATCACAGTATTGTATTGTACTACAAGTATTGTATTGTCATACAAGATTTCAGGGAAAGTTTTTGTGTCACTATGGAAGGCAGCATGGAAGAAAATGTCTTCTACCATTTCAGTGACAGGCCCCATCTTCTCCTGCAGTGTCAGCCTCATTCCTTAGACAGGATGATGAAGGATGGAGTGATCAGATTTAACTGTATGTTGTACCTGGTTACCAAATCTGCTTTTAACTATGGCCAAGTATATAGTGTTGCCATCAATGACCCCTACATGGTCTACATGTTCCAGAATGACTCTATCAATGGCAAGTTTCATGGCATAGTCAAGGTTGAAAATGGAAAACTTGATGATAATGGGAAAGCCATCTCCATCTTCCAGGAGTGAGATCCTACCATCAAATGGGGTGCCAGGTATGTTGTGGATTCTACTCATGTCTTTACTACAATAGAGAGCCAGGTCTGCTCAAAGAGTACATGGTATGAGATCCATAAAAAGTAAGACAATTTACTCAAGATTTTCAGCAGTGCTTTTGTATCATTTCCTGCTTAGCACCTACTGTTCAAGTTCATCTATGGCAACTTTGGCATTATGGAATAACTCAAAACATCAGTCCATGTCATGATGACAACTGAGAACACTGGATGGCCCTGCCTGGAAAACTGTGCTGATAACCATGAGGCTGCCCAGAACATAGTTCCTTCATTATCTGGTACTATGAAAGCTGTGGGCAAGAACATAATTTCTTCATTTTCTGGCACTGTGAAAACTGTGGGCAAGGTCATCTGAGAACTGAAGAGAAGTTCACTCTCATAGTTTTTCAAGTTTGTACACCCAATGTGCCCATCATGGATCTGACTTGCTGCCTGGAGAAAGCTGCCAAGTATGAGAGTACCAAGAACATAGTAAAGAAACATTGGAGCACCCACTAAAGGGCATCCTAGGCTAGACTAAAGGTTCTCCCCTACAACATTAACAGTGATACCTACTCTTCCACCATTGATGCTGTGTCTGGCCTTGCTCTTAATGACAACATCTAAAGCTTAGTTCCTGGTATGATAACAAATATGGGTTCAGCAACAGGGTGGTGAACCACATGTCCTACATGGCCTCTAAGGAGAAGAAGCTCTGGACCACCCATCCCAGCAAGAACATGAGAGCACAAAAGAATGCCTCAGCTTCTACAGAGTCTCTGTCTCATCTGTCATAACATCTATGTTATCCCACTGATCACATAGGTAGGCCTGTTTATTGTAGGTTTCTTTTGATTATTATTTAGGTATCATACACTTCGTTTAAAATTTAAATGATATGCTCTTAACTGTCTTTGCTTTGTGGTGTAATTTTTGGAATTTATAAGAACTCATGGTCATTTTATTTAATTGTATGACGGTTTTCTTCCTGTCTGATGCTACCCTTCCACTAAGTATGTCAGGAATTCAGCAGTACTCCCTATCATGTTTGCCAGAAAGAATATGGTACACACTAGACATCACATGAACTTGATTGATGCCTTTCAGTCTTTACTTATGTTGCCTTTCATAACAATAAATACTTTTTTCTGCAGAGATTTGGATGAGCACTACATTGGTTAGAGGAAATAGTACAATAAACACCTGTGTCTTTGAACTCAGGCAGTAGGGCATGTTGATCTACAGGGGACAGTGCTGTCTGAAGCTCCATGGTTCTCTCTAATATGCAATCTCAGGATCTGTAAACTCATACTGTTTATTTTCCCATCCCATGTCCTTTGATGGATGCACTAAAATTCTTTCATTACGATTTTAGCAATGTGTTATGCAATTACACTTTAGAAATGACACTTCTTATGAGAAATATCAGAGGCATCAGAGTTCCTCTTAAATTAACTACATGGCCCTTTCGAAATGATTTTGTTGAAAAATGGTGGATATTTTCATTTGGTTTCCACTTTCCCTTCACTTCCTTTAATCTGTAGTTTAAAAATGATTTGGCGGATTTAATCAGATTTAGCAGTTGGTAATGCCACTGCCAAAGAGCTACACTCAGTTTTGGAAAGCTGAAATAGTTTTCAAATTCATAAATGATTTTTCTCATGGTCATGCCTATACATTTTTGTTCTCTCAATATCCCCATCCATCCATATCACATATTCTGCCATACTTTTAAAACAGCTGACTAACTACTTGGTGTTATTAATTCTAACATCCCAGAACTGTTTCTTTTCCAATCTACCTTATCCCCTAATAATGAATGCATGGGCTATGAATATCTGTATGACACATTCTTCCTTTGAAATATTCAGAATACATTTCTACCACTTTAATGTGAAGCTGTGTTGCAACTCTTGTGAAACTAGAAGAACTAAAACTTTTAATTTCCTATGACTATCTAGGATTAGTGATATTAAAAGTACTTTTCTTTGTCTCATTTTTTTATATTCTAGTTTCTTTCTTTAGACAGGAAATTATGTTTTCTCAGTGCCAAAGCATAAAAGAATTGTAAGTATGAATAGAAGCAAGAAAAAAGGATGCAAGAGAAATTTGAACAAAAATATTGAAGTTGTTATTTTTATTTTAGATATTTCCATAAGACATTTTTCCCATCACAAAGCTTGGGCTGTGTTGTTACTGATGATTTTAGTTCAGTTTGTCCTTGAAATCATTGTCATTCTTCTTCCTAAGAAACCCAAATTATAAGATTATAGGCATGTATGACCATTCCCCTTTTTATCTCCTTGTCTATCCCTCATCTATTCAGCCATCCATATTAAAATATATAAGGGGGTTATATTTACATGGATATGATTTATTAAATTATATATAGGAAAGTAGCCTGTCAACTTGTGAAGACTTCTCACCTAGTTTTATCCCACTATGCATAGATAACCTTTCTGCACTTTTCTATATCATCTCAAAGACTTATATGTACAAGAAAACATAAATGTACTTTAATTCCTTATTTTTTTACAAATAGATGTATTCTTAAAAATTCCATTACCTTAATATATTTTAGATGTATTTCATAGCAGTTTCTTATTCTTACTTATATCTAAGATCTATTTAATAATATAGATATAATGCAATTTAACAAATTCCTATTTATGAACATTTAAGTAGTTTTAGGCTTTAAGTAGAAATATTAATAGAATATATTTCTATGAACAAAATTTTCAAAGTATATGTGAGTAGCTACTTTTACTTATTGGGACTACATAGACTGTCATAAAATTGGCTGCTTAAAATGTTTCAATCATGTGCTAAAAGTCTTCTGCACTAAAAGTAACATAAGAGTTCCTGGATATTAAGAAGCCATTACATTTGTCAAAAGAGTCTAGTCTTACAGTATTTAGCCATTGTCAAATTTATTGGGTTGTTGGGTTTTTTTTTGTTTTGTTTTTGTTTTGTTTTTTTTTTTTTTTTTTTGTTTTTGTTTGTTTTTTTTTTTTTGAGTTCGTGGACTTTCGAGATAAATTCATGAGATAGATTCAACCCTTTACCTCGAGGAAATAAAATGATACTGACTTGTTTTACTGTATAAAACTTGTCTAATTTTCTTGAATAAAATATTAAACCTATTTGGAAGTGTTGTGTTTAAGAAGATAGGTAAGGATATGCCATAACTACACCCAGATGTCTAGCATATTGTTCCCATGAAACGTGGTAGTCAGCAAAAAGCAGGTTTCCTAACAGTTGAGCTGTTTGCAGAATATTCTCAGGGGACAGAAGAGATTTCAAGTGAAATTAGGATAAACAAGCTTGAATTCCATAGCCTTAAGTTTCTAGCTGTTTAATTTGAATTTTTGGGAAAGTGATTTTATAGATTGATTTTACTTTTTTACAACTTAAGGTCAAATGAGTTTGAGAGATAACCATGGAAAAAAATAAAAATCAACATTTTCTGAGTTTGTATATAGTAGTTTATTTTTTAAAATAGATTTTTTTCTCATATTGGATATTTATCTACATTTCAAATGTTATTACCTTTACAGGTTTACCCTCCCCCAAAGCCCTATCCCGTTCCCACTGCTCCTGCTTTTATGAGGGTGCACCCTCACCCAACCAACCACCCACTCACTCCCTTCTTCCTCCTTGTCTTGGCATTCCCCTACACTGGGGCATCAAGTCTTCACAAGATCAAGGGCCTCTCTTCCCATTGATGCCCAACAAGGCCATTCTCTGCTATATATGAAAATGGAGCCATTGGTTACTTCATGTGTACTCTTCGGTTGGTGGTTTAGTCCCTGGGAGCTCTGGAGGGTCTGGTTAGTTGATATTGTTGTTCTTCAAAAATGGGGTTGCAAATCCTTTCGGCTCCTTCAGTTCTTTCTCTAACTCCTCCATTTGGGGACCCAATTCTCAGTCTAATGATTGGCTGTGGGCATTTACCTCTGTATTTGTTATGCTCTGGCAGAGTGTCTCAGATGACAGCTATATCAGGTTATTGCCAGTATGCACTTCTTGGCATCTACAATAGTGTCTGGGTTTGGTGACTGCATATGGGATGGATCCTTAGGTGGGGCAGTCTCTGGAAGGCCTTTCTTTCAGTCTCTGCTCAACAGATTTGGAAAAGATCTTTACCAATCCTACATCCAATTGAGGAATAATATCCAATATATACAAATAACTCAAGTAGTTAAGACTCCAGAGAGTCAAATACTCCTATTAAAAATGGGGTACAGATCTAAACAAAGAATTCTCAACGGAGGAATACTGAGCAGCTGAGAAGTACCCAAAGAAATGCTCAACATCTTTAGTCACCAGGGAAATTTAAATCAAAACAACCCTGAAATCACACATCGCACCAGTCAGAATGGCTAAGATCAATAACTCAGGTAATGATAGATGCTGACAAGGATGTGGAGAAAGAGGAATACTCCTCCATTGTTGCTGAGATTGCAAACTTGTATAACTACTCTGAAAATCAGTCTGAACATTCCTCTGAAAAGTGTACAGAGTAGTACTTGAGGACCCAGCTATACAACTCCTGGGCATATACCCAAAAGATGCTCCAACAGATATCATGGACACATACTCCACTATGTCCATAGTAACTTTATTTGTAATAGCAAGAAGCTAAAAAGAACCCAGATGTCACTCAACAGAGGAATGGATACAGAAAATATGGTACATTTATACAATGTAGTACTACTCAGCTGTCAAAAACCAATAACTTCATGAAATTCAAAAGCAAATGGATGGAAATAGAAAATATCATCCTTAACAAGGTAACCTAATCACAAAAGTATTATGGTACGTACTCACTGATAAGTTGGTATGAGCCTCAAAACTCGAATTACCCAATGATACAATTCACAGACCATATGATGTTCAAGAAGAAAGATGACCAAAATGTAGATGTTTCAGTCCTTCTTCGAAGGCAGAACAAATATTTTAATATGGAAAAGTACGGAGACAAAATTTGGATCAGATACTGAAGGAAAGGCCATCTAGAGACTGGCCCACCTGGGGATCCAGCCCATATACATACAGCCACCACACCCAGACAATATTGCTCATGCCAAGAAGTGCATGCCAACAGGAGCCTGATATTGCTGTATCCTGAGAGGCTGTGCCAGACCATGACAAATACAGAGGCAGCCAACCAAAGGAACTGAGAACTGGGTCCCCATTGGAGGAGTTAGAGAAAGGATTAATGGAACTGAAGGGGTTTGTACCATATAAGAACAACAATACCAACCAACCAGAACTTCCAGGGACTAAACCACCACCCAAAGAGTACAGGTGGACAGACCCATGTCTCTAGTTGTGTATGTAGCAGAGGATTGCTTTCTTGGGCACCAATGGGAGAAGAAGTCCTAGGTCATGCCAAAGGTCCATCTCCCACTTTAGGGGAATGTGAGGGTGGGGATGCAGTAAGGTGTGGGTAGATGGGTGGGGGAATACCCTCATAGAAAAAGGGGGTGGGGCCTGGGATACAGGATTTATGGATGGGAAACTGAGAAAGGAGATAACATTTGAAATGTAAATAAAAAATCCAATAAAAAAGAAATGGTAAAAAAAGATGCAAAGTTATAGAGAAAAATGAATTACTTCAGCCCCCGTTCTCCATACAAAGAACATAAAACCATGCAAATCAACATATACATTCACAGTAAAGTAAAAATCAATCAGCACACACATTCACAGTAAAAGAAAAGTACTATAATATAGCCTACATTAACACCCTTTAAAGAACCCGAAACAATTCTAGTCATTTAAGATGACTAACAAATACCTTTGCTTAGAATACAAATATTGAATTAAATAAATTAAGATAGAATTAAAACATTGGCAGATAATGTTAACAAATTTGTCTTCTAAACAAAAGCAGTTGTTAGTCATCTTAAATAATTTGTAATAAATTATCACAGAGGAAAAATTAAGGGCCTCTAATGGGGTCTTCTTGGGCACATAAACCACACTTAATGTTCAGCCCCATGCACAGTTATAAATGGCCAACACAAAATGAAATCAGTAGCATTTTTGTAGATTCCTTTCTGTCTCATCTTGCTTTATCTGGGCAATTTTTTTTATCATACTGTTCTTTTACTTACATATTATTGTTTCTGATTTTGAGTTTCAAATATATATATATATATTTGAATTTTGTGGTTGTATATGTATGTCTCTCTCTCTCTCTGTGTGTGTGTGTGTATCTTGTATTTTTTTATTCTTGTTTCTATTTGCTTGTTTGTTGGTGAGAGAGAGAGAGAGAGAGAGAGAGAGAGAGAGAGAGAGAGAGAGAGAGATATATATATGGTGATGTGACAAATGTTAAATGGTTCTTATAAAACTTTTGTTTGGGAGCCATGGAACTCCTTTCTAATAAAAGAAAGAAGTAACAAAGAAAATTTTCTTTTTGTTTTTTTAATTTTAGTTCATCTTTATATTTCTCTTTTTTCTTTCTATACAAAGTTGAAGAGAAGTTATACTACTCAGTGCACCATATCTTCCTAACTGAAAACTCACATGTGCCACATGGAAGACAGACTGTACACACTATATCTGACTTCCTAGAAAACAAATATAAAGGTACTACAATGGGAACTGCTCATCTTAGAAAGAAGAACAGGATTCCATCACTGGACTGAACAATATATTTTTTGATGTATTATTTATGCCTTTATTGCAGAAGCAAGATCATATTGACCATATATAATCCTCCTGCTCTGCCTCTTGGGAGGTAGAATATTAGGAGAAACCACTACACCTAGACTGTGCTGTTCTCTTTCTTCATCTTGAACTTGCCTTTAAACTAAATGTAAGTACACATTTCAGGGATAAGCTGCAAAACATAGTCTTTTGAAGAAGATAAAAAACTAAAAATACCAGATATATATACATAAGTCTGAAAAAGTAACTATTTCTTCAAGGCAAAAATTCTCTCCCTGTATAAAAATAGGCAATTTTAAATGCAAAGACTGATTAAGAAAGTTCAGTTGGCTTGGGGTAACTCTTTCTCATCTATTACCCTAAGATTATATTTACCATAGATGATGAAATATGTTCCATAGATGGATTAAAACTAACAACAAAAATAACAGGAAGCAACAATCACTCTTCCTTAGTATCTCTTAACATAAGTGGACTCAATTCCCCAGTTATAAGACATATACTAACTGACTGCATGCGTAAAGAGGTCACAGCATTTTGCTGCATACAGAAAACACACTTCAGAGACAAAGACAGACACTACCTAAGGGTAAAAAGCTGGAAAACAACATTATAAGTAAATGGTCCAAAGAAACAAGCTGGAGTAGCCATTCTAATATCGAAAAAAATTGACTTTCAACCAATAGTCCTAAAAAAAAGATAAGGAAGGACACTTCATATTCATCAAAGGAAAAAAATCCAACAAGATAAACTCTCAATCCTGAATATCTCTGCTCCAAATGCAAGGGCACCGACATTTATAAAAGAAACCTTACTAAATCTCAAATGACATAATGCACCTCACACAATAATAGTAGGAGATTTCAACACCCCATTCTCATAATGGTCACATCATGGAAACAGAAATTAAAGAGAGACATAGAGAAACTAACAGAAGTTATGAACCAAATGGACTTAACAGATATTTATAAGCTTAAGTCCAAGTGGATCAAGGACCTCCACATCAAACCAGACACACTCAAACTAATAGAAGAAAAACTAGGGAAGCATCTGGAACACATGGGCACTGGAAAAATTTCCTGAACAAAACACCAATGGCTTATGCTCTAAGATCAGAATAGAAATGGGATCTCATAAAACTACAAAGCTTCTGTAAGGCAAAGGACACTGTGGTTGGGACAAAACGGCAACCAACAGATTGGGAAAAGATCTTTACCAATCCTACAACAGATAGAGGCCTTATATCCAAAAATATACAAAAGAACTCAAGAAGTTAGACCGCAGAGGGGAGACAAATAACCCTATTAAAAAATGGGGTTCAGAGCTAAACAAAGAATTCACAGCTGAGGAATGCCGAATGGCTGAGAAACACCTAAAGAAATGTTCAACATCTTTAGTCATCAGGGAAATGCAAATCAAAACAACCCTGAGATTTCACCTCACACCAGTGAGAATGGCTAAGATCAAAAACTCAGGTGACAGCAAATGATGTCGAGGATGTGGAGAAAGAGGAACACTCCTCCATTGTTGGTGGGGTTGCAGACTGGTACAACCATTCTGAAAATCAGTCTGGAGGTTCCTCAGAAAATTGGACATTGCACTACCTGAGGAACCAGCTATACCTCTCTTGGGCATATACCCAAAAGATGCCCCAACATATAAAAAGACACGTGCTCCACTATGTTCATGCAGCCTTATTTATAATAGCCAGAAGCTGGAAAAGAACCCAGATGCCCTTCAACAGAGGAATGGATACAGAAATGTGGTACATCTACACAATGGAATATTATTCAGCTATCAAAAACAACGACTTTATGAAATTCGTAGGCAAATGGTTGGAACTGGAAAATATCATCCTGAGTGAGCTAACCCAATCACAGAAAGACAAACATGGTATACACTCATTGATAAGTGGCTATTAGCCCAAATGCTTGAATTACCCTAGATGCCTAGAACAAATGAAACTCAAGACGGAGGATCAAAATGTGAATGCTTCACTCCTTCTTTAAAAGGGGAACAAGAATACCCTTGGCAGGGAAGAGAGAGGCAAAGATTAAAACAGAGACTGAAGGGACACCCATTCAGAGCCTGCCCTACATGTGGCCCATATATATACAGCCACCCAATTAGACAAGATGGATGAAGCAAAGAAGTGCAGAAGTGTAGATCGCTCCTGGAGACACAGCCAGAATACAGCAAATACAGAGGCGAATGCCAGCAGCAAACCACTGAACTGAGAATAGGACCCCATTGAAGGAATCAGAAAAAAAAAAGAACTGGAAGAGCTTGAAGGGCTCTAAGGACCCCACATGTACAACAATGCCAAGCAACCAGAGCTTCCAGGGACTAAGCCACTACCTAAAGACTATACATGGACTGACCCTGGACTCTGACCTCATAGGTAGCAATGAATATCCTAGTAAGAGCACCAGTGGAAGGGGAAGCCCTGGGTCCTGCTAAGACTGAACCCCCAGTGAACCAGACTGTTGGGGGAGGGTGGCAATGGGGGGGGTGGGGAGGAACACCCCATGGGAAGGGGGGGAAGGGATGTTGCCCGGAAACCGGAAAGGAATAACACTTTCAAAATGTATATAAGAAATATTCAAGTTAATAAAAAAAACCCTAAGAAAATAAAAAAAAAACAAAAAACAAACAAACAGATATTTATAGAATATTTCATCCTAAAACAAAAAAATATAACTTCTTCTCAGCACCTCATGGTACCTTCTCTAAAACTGACCATATCATCAGTCACAAAACAGGCCTCAACTGATACAGGAAGATAGAAATAATCCCAAACATCCTATCAGATCACAACAGACTAAGGCTGGTCTTCAATAACAACAAAAAAAAAATGACAGAAAGCCCAAATGTACATAGAAGTTTAACAATGTTCTACTCAGTGAAAACTTGGTCAAGGAAGAATTAAAAAAAGAAATTAAAGACATTTTAGAATTTAATGAAAACAAAGACACAGCATACTCAATCTTATGGGACACAATGAAAGAGGAACTAAGAGGAAACTCATAGCTCTGAATGCCTGCAAAAAGAAACAGTAGAGAGCATATGACAGCAGCTTGCCAGCACACTTAAAAGCTCTAGTACAAAAAGAAATAAATAAACCTAAGAGGAGGAGAAGGCAGGAAATAATCAAACTCGGGGCTGAAATCAACCAAGTAGAAACGAAAATGACTATGCAAAGAATCAAAAAAGACCAGGAGCTGGTTCTTTGAGAAAAACAACAAGACAGATAAACTCTTAGCCAGACTAACCAGAGGTCACAGAGAGTATATCCAAATTAACAAAATCAGAAATGAAAAGGGAGACATAACAACAGAATCTGAGGAAATTTAAAAAAATCATCAGATCCTACTACTACAAAAGCCTATATTCAACAAAACTGGAAAATCTCAAGGAAATGGACAATTTTCTAGACAAATAACATTGACTAAACTTAAATCAGGACCAGATAAACCATCTAAACAACCCCATAACTCCTAAAGAAATAGAAGCATTTATTAAAAGTCTCCCAACCAAAAAGAGCCCAGAACCAGATGGGTTTAGTACAGAATTCTATCAGACCTTTATAGAAGACCTCATACTAATACAGTCGAAACTATTCCACAAAATAGAGACAGAGCACTACCTAATTCCTTCCATGAAGTCACAACTACACTTACACCTAAACCACACAAAGACCCAACACAGAAAGAGAACTTCAGAACAATTCCCTTATGAATATTGATGCAAAAATACTCAATAAAATTCTTGCAAACTGAATCCAAGAACACATTAAAACAATCACCAATCATGATCAAGTAGGCATCTTCATCCAGGGGTTGTTCAATATATGGAAATTCATCGATGTATTCAACTATATAAACAAACTCAAAGAAAAAAAAACAAATGATCATTTCATTAGATACTGAGAAAGCATTTTACAATATTCAACATCCCTTCATAATACAAGTCCTAGAAAATCAGGAATTCATGGCCCATCCCTAAACATAGTAAAAGCAATATCCAGCAAACCAGTAAGTAACATTAAACTAAATGGAGAGAAACTTGAAGCAATCCCACTAAAACCTGGGACTAGACAAGGATGTTTCTTCTCTCCCTACTTATTCAATATAGTATCAAAGTCCTATCCAGAGGAATCAGACAACAAAAGGATTTCAAAGGGATACAAATTAGAAAGGAATAAGTCAAAATATCACTACTTTCAGATGATATGAGCATATACTTAAGTGACCTGAAAAGTTCCACAGGAGAACTACTAAGCCTGATAAGCAACAAAACGGCAGAGTATAAAATTAACTCAAACAAATCAGTAGCCTTAGTCTATTCAAAGGATAAACAGACTGAGAAAGAAATTAGGGAAATGACACCCTTCACAATAGTCTCACATGACATAAAATACCTCGGTTTGACTTTAACCAAGCAAGTGAAAGATCTGTATGACAAGAAATTCAGGTCTCTGAAGAAAGAAATTGAACCTCAGAAGATGGAAAGACTTCCCATGCTCATGGATTGGCAGGAATAATATAATAAAATATAATAAAAATGTCCATTTAGCCAAAAGCAATCTACAGATTCAATGCAATCCTTATCAAAATTCCAACCCACCCAATTCTTTATAGAGTTGGAAAGAGCAATTTACAATTTCATTTCAAATAACCAAAAATCCAGGATACTAAAAGTTATCCTTCACAATAAAAAAACTTTTGGGGGAAATCACGATCCCTGACCTCAATCAATATTACAGAGCAATAGTGGTAAAAACTATGTTGGATTGGTATGGAGACAAGCAGGTAGATCAGTGGAATAGAATTGAAGAGAGAGAAATGAACACACACACACACACACACACACACACACACACACACACACACACACACACACACACACCTCGGTAATTTGATCTTTGACCAAGGAGCTAAAATCCTCCAATGGAAAAATGATAGCATTTTCAACAAATGGTGCTGGTTTAACTGGCAGTCAGCATGTAGATAAATGCAAATTGATCTATTCTTATTTTGCTGTACAAAGCTTAAATCCAAGTGGATCAAGGACTTCCACATCAAACCAGATACACTCAAACTAATAGAAGAAAAAGTGGGGAAGAGTCTTGATCACATGGGCAATGGTGAAATTTTCCTGAAGAAAACAGCAATGACTTATGCTCTAAGATCAAGAATTGACAAATGGCACCTCATACAACTTCAAAGTTTCTATAAGGCAAAGGGTACTTTCATTAGGACAAAATGGGAACTGGGAACCAAGAGATTGGGAAAAGATCTTTACAAACCCCATGTCTGAGGAAGAGATAATATCCAAAATATGCAAAGAACTCAAGAAGATAGACTCGAGAGAGCCAAATAATCCTATTAAAAATGGGATACAGAGTTTTTAGCTGGAACTCCAACCTCACTGATCCTGGCCCACAGCTCACTGCTCGCAAACCCCTTGGGAGAGAGAGCTCACAGCCCAGACATGTGGGAACTCGATGCTGCAGAGCGGGAGAGACCACCAATACTGTTCCCCCCTGCCCACATCCCTGGCCTGAGAGGAAACTGTATAGGGCCACTGGGACCCGGAAGATAGGGGCACTGGAGTGGCAGGTCCCCTGTGATTCAGACACCACCCAGACCTGAAGGGACCCGGCCAACAGTTCTCTGCACCCACATCCCGTGGGAGGGAGAGCTAAACCTTCACAGGGACAGACAAGTATGGGAATCCAGAAGAGACTACACTCTGCCCACATTTCTGACTCCAGAGGAAAACACCTAACACCATCTGGGACCCCAGTGCTCGGGGGTTCAGGGAAAAGGCAGCACAGGCCCTAGTGGTTGCTGCCCTCACAGAGAGCTCAAAAGCAGCACCCCCCTCCATGATCAACTTGAGCCGTGGGACCCCAGGTCAGACCAACTTTTCTGCTCCAAGAGACCTGCCTGGTGGACTCAGGACACAGTCCCACAGGAACAGCTGAAGAGCAGTAGAAAGGAAAGACTACATGCCCGAAAGCAGAACCCATAACTGGTTGAAAGAAAACAGGAAAAGAGGTCTACAGCACTCCTGACACACAGGCCAATAGGATGGTCTAGCCACTGTTAGAAATAGCAGAACAGGTAATAACAGAGACAACCTGATGGCGAGAGACAAACACAAGAACCCAAGCAACAGAAACCAAGACTACATGGCATCATTGGAGCCCAATTCTCCCACCAAAGCAAACATTGAATATCCAAACACACCAGTAAAGCAAGCTCTAGATTTAAAATCACATTTGACCCTGATGCTGGAGGACTTAAAATAAGATAGGAAGAACTCCCTTAGAGAAACACAGGAAAACAAAAATAAACAAGTAGAAACCTATAGAGAGGAATCACAAAAATCCCTGAAAGAATTCCAGGAAAACACAATCAAACAGGTGAAGCAATTAAAAATGGAAATAGAAGCAATAAAGAAAGCACAAAGGGAAACAACCTGGGATATAGAAAACCAAGAGAAGAGACAAGGAACTGCAGATACAAGTATCACCAACAGAATACAAGAGATACAAGAGAGAATATCAGGAGCAGAAGATTCCATAGAAATCATTGACTCAACTGTCAAAGATAATGTAAAGCAGAAAAAGCTACTGGTCCAAAACATACAGGAAATCCAGGACTCAATGAGAAGATCAAACCTAAGGATAATAGGTAGAGAAGAGAGTGAAGACTCCCACCTCATAGGACCAGTAAATATCTTCAACAAAATCATAGAAGAAAACTTCCCTAACCTAAAGAAAGAGATGACAATAAACATACAAGAAGCCTACAGAGCTCCAAATAGATTGGACCAGAAAGAAAATACTCCCATCACATAATAGTCAAAACACCAAATGCACAAAACAAAGAAAGAATATTGAAAGCAGTAAGGGAAAAAATGTCAAGTAAAATATAAAGGAAGACCTATCAGAATCACACCAGACTTCTCACCAGAGACTGTGAAAGCCAGAAGATCCTGGACAGATGTCATACAGACCCTAAGAGAACACAAATGCCAGCCCAGGTTTCTGTATCCAGCAAAATTCTCAATAAACATAGATGGAGAAACCAAGAGATTCCATGATAAAACCAAATTTACACAATATCTTTCTACAAATCCAGTGCTACAAAGGATAATAAATGGTAAAGCCCAACAAAAGGAGGCAAGCTACACCCTAGAAAAATCAAGAAACTAATAGTGTGGCAACAAAACAAAGAGAAGAAAAGCACACAAACATAACCTCACATACAAATATTAATATAACAGGAAGCAATAATCACTATTCCTTAATATATCTCAACATCAATGGCCTCAATTCCCCAATAAAAAGACATAGATTAACAAACTGGATACACAATGAGGACCCTGCATTCTGCTACCTACAGGAAACACACCCAAGAGACAAAGACAGAACATTACCTCAGAGTGAAAGGCTGGAAAACAACTTTCCAACAAATGGTCTGAAGAAGCAAGCTGGAGTAGCCATTCTAATATCGAATAAAATCAGTTTTCAACTAAAAGTCATCAAAAAGGAAGGACACTTCATATTCATCAAAGGAAAATTCCACCAAGATAAATCTCAATCCTAAATACCTATGCTCCAAATACAAGGGCACCTACATACATAAAAGAAACTTTACTAAAGCTCAAAGCACACATTACACCTCACACAGTAATAGTAGGAGATTTCAACACCTCTCTCTCATCAATGGACAGATCATGGAAACAGAAATTAAACAGAGACCTAGACAGACTAAGAGAAGTCATGAACCAAATGGACTTAACAGATATTTATAGAATATTCTATCCTAAAACAAAAGGGTATATCTTCTTCTCACCACCTCATGGTAGTTTCTCCAAAATTGACCATATAACTGGTCATAAAAAAGGCCTCAACACATAAAGAAATAATCCCATTCGTCCTATCAGACCACCATGGGCTAAAGCTGGTCTTCAATAACAATAAGGGAAGAACACCCACATATACATGGAAGTTTAACAATGTTCTACTCCATGATAACTTGGTCAAGAAAGAAAAAAAGAAATTAAAGACTTCTTAGAATTTAATAAAAATGAAGGTACAACATACCCAAACTTATGGGACACGATGAAAGCTGTGCTAAGAGGAAAACTCATAGCGCTGAGTGCCTGCAGAAAGAAACAGGAAAGAGCATATGTCAGCAGCTTGACAGCACACCTAAAAGCTCTAGAACAAAAAGAAGCAAATACACCCAGGAGGAGTAGAAGGCAGGAAATAATCAAACTCAGAGCTGAAATCAACCAAGTAGAAACAAAAAGGACCATAGAAAGAATCAACAGAACCAAAAGTTGGTTCTTTTGAGAAAATCAACAAGATAGATAAACCCTTAGCCAGAGTAAGGAGAGGACACAGAGAGTGTGTCCAAATTAACAAAATCAGAAATGAAAGGGGAGGCATAATTACAGAATCAGAGGAAATGAAAAAAATCATCAGATCCTACTACAAAAGCCTATATTCAATAAAACTTGAAAATCTGCAGGAAATGGACAATTTCCTAGACAGATGCCAGGTACCGAAGTTAAATCAGGAACAGATAAGCCATTTAAACAACCCCATAAATCCTAAAGAAATAAAAGCAGTCATTATAGGTCTCTCAAACAAAAAGAGTGCAGGTCCAGACAGGTTCAGTGCACTTCTATCAGACCTTCATAGAAGACCTCATACGAATACTATCCAAACTATTCCACAAAATTGAAACAGATGGAGCACTACCGAATTCCTTCTATGAAGCCACAATTACTCTTATACCTAAACCACACAAAGACTCAACAAAGAAAGAGGACATCAAACCAATTTCGCTTATGAATATCGATGCAAAAATACTCAATAAATTCTGGCAAACTGAATCCAAGAGCACATCAAAACAATCATCCACTGTGATCAAGTAGGCTTCATCCCAGGCATGCAGGGATGGTTTAATATACAGAAAACCATCAACATAATCCATTTTATAATCAAACTGAAAGAACAAAACCACATGATCATTTCATTAGATGCTGAGAAAGCATTTGACAAAATTCAACACCCCTTCATGATAAAAGTCCTGGAAAGAATAGGAATTCAAGGCCCATAACTAAACAAAGTAAAAGCCATATACAGTAAACCAGTACCTAATATTAAACTAAATGGAGAGAAACTTGAAGCAATCCCACTAAAAGCAGGGACTAGACATGGCTGCCCACTCTCTCCCTACTTATTCAATATAGTTCTTGAAGTTCTAGCCAGAGCAATCAGAAAAAAAAGGAGATCAAAGGGATACAGATTGGAAAAGTAGAAGTCAAAATATCACTATTTGCAGATGATATGATAGTATATTTAAGTGATCCCAAAAGTTCCACCAGAGAACTACTAAACCTGATAAACACTTTCAGCAAAGGGGCTGGGTATAAAATTAACTCAAATAAATCAGTAGCCTTCCTCTACACAAAAGAGAAACTTGCCAAGAACGAAATTAGGGAAAAGACACCCTTCATAATAGACCCAAACAATATAAAGTACCTCGATGTGACTTTAACCACACAAGTAAAAGATCTGTACAATAAGAACTTCAAGCCTTTGAAGAAAGAAATTGAAGAAGACCTCAGAAGATGGAAAGATTTCCCATGCTCATGGATTGGCAGGATTAATACAGCAAAAATGGCCATTTTACCAAAAGCGACCTACAGATTTGATGCAGTCCCCATCAAAATACCAATCCAATTCTTCAGAGAGATAGACAGAACAGTTTGCAAACTCATCTGGAATAACAAAAAACCCAGGATAGCTAAAACTATCCTCAACAATAAAAGGACTTCTGGGGGAATCACTATCCCTGAACTCAAGCAGTATTACAGAGCAATAGTGATAAAAACTGCATGGTCTTGGTATAAGGACAGACAGATAGACCAGTGGAATAGAATTAAAGACCCAGAAATGAACCCACACACCTATGGGTGCTTGATTTTTGATGAAGGAGCCAAAACCATCAAATGGAAAAAAGATAGCATTTTCAGCAAATGGTGCTGGTTCAACTGGAGGTCAACATGTAGAAGAATGCAGATCGATCCATGCTTATCACCCTGTACAAAGCTTAAGTCCAAGTGGATCAAGGACCTCCACATCAAACCAGATACACTCAAACTAATAGAAGAAAAAGTGGGGAAGCATCTCGAACACATGGGCACTGGAAAAAATTTCCTGAACAAAACACCAATGGCTTATGCACTAAGATCAAGAATCGACAAATGGGATCTCATAAAACTGCAAAGCTTCTGTAAGGCAAAGGACACTGTTGTTAGGACAAAATGACAACCAACCTATTGGGAATATATCTTTACCAAACTTACAACAGATAGAGGGCTTATATCCAAAATATACAAAGAACCCAAGAAGTTAGACTGCAGCGAGACAAATAACCCTATTAATAAATGGAATTCAGAGCAAAACAAAGAATTCACAGCTGAGGAATCCAGAATGGCGGAGAAACACCTAATGAAATGTTCAACATCTTTAGTCATAAGGGAAATGCAAATCAAAACAACCCTGAGATTTCACCTCACACCAGTGAGAATGGCTAAGATCAAAAACTCAGGTGACAGCAAATGCTGATGAGTATGTGGAGAAAGAGGAACACTCCTCCATTGTTGGTAGGATTGCAGACTGATACAACCATTCTGGAAATCAGTCTGGAGGTTCCTCAGAAAATTGGACATTGAACTACCTGAGGACCCAGCTATACCTCTCTTGGGCATATACCCGAAGATGCCCCAAACTACAACAAAGACACGTGCTCCACTGTGCTCATAGCAGCCTTATTTATAATAGCCAGAAGCTGGAAAGGACCCAGATGCCCTTCAACAGAGGAATGGATACAGAAAATGTGGTACTTCTACACAATGGAATATTACTCATCTATAAAAAAAAATGCCTTTACGAAATTCATAGGCAAATGGATGGAACTGGAAAATATTATCCTGAGTGAGGTAACCCAATCACAGAAAAACACACATGGTATGCACTCATTGCTAAGTGGCTATTAGCCCAAATGCTTGAACTACCCTAGATGCACAGAACACATGTAACTGAAGAAGGATGACCAAAATGTGAATGCTTCATTCCTTCTTTAAAAGGGATAACAAGAATACCCTTGTGAGGGAATAGGTAGGCAACGTTTAGAACAGAGGCAGAAGGAACACCCATTCAGAGCCTGCCCCACATGTGGCCCATACATATACAGCCACCAAACTAGGTAAGATGGATGAAACAAAAAAGTGCAGGCCGACAGGAACCGGATGTAGATCTCTCCTGAGAGACAGAGCCAGAATATAGCTAATACATAGGCGAATGCCAGCAGCAAAACACTGAACTGAGAACGGGACCCCTGTTGAAGGAATCAGAGAAAGGACTGGAAGAGCTTGAAGGGGCTTGAGAACCCATATCAAGAACAATGCCAACCAGTGACTTCCAGGGACTAAGCCACTACCCAAAGACTGTAGTACATGGACTGACCCTGGACTCCAACCTCATAGGTAGCAATGAATAGCCTAGTAAGAGCAGCAGTTGAAGGAGCAGCCCTTGGTCCTGTCAAGACTGAACCCCCAGTGAACGTGATTTTTGTGCGGAGACTGGGGCAGGGAACACCTATATTGAAGGGGAGTTGGAGGGGTTGGGGGATTTTGGCCAGGAAACCGGGAAGTGGAATAACAATTGAAATGTAAATAAGAAATACTCAAAATAAAGATGGGGAAAAAAATAAATTAAAAAAAAAATGGGATACAGAACTAAAAAAAAAATCTTAGCTGAGGAATCCTGAAAGGCTGAGAAGTACCTACAGAAATGTTCAACATCCTTAATCATCAAGGAAATGTAAATCAAAACAACCCTGAAATTCCACCTCATACCAGTCAGATTGGCTACGAACAATAATTCAGGTGGCAATAGATGCTAGCTAGGATGTGGAGAAAGAATAGTCATCCGTTATTGGCAGGAGTACAAACTGGTACAACCACTCTAAAAATCATTCTGAACTCTGAACGTTCCTCAGAAAATTGGACATAGTAGTACTCGACCCAGCTATTCTACTCCTGGGCATATACCCAAAACTAGCTCCAACATATATCAAAGACACATGCTCCACTATGTTCATAGCAACTTTTTTTATAATAGCCAGAAGCTGGAAAGAGCCCAGATAACCTTTCACAGAGGAATGAACATAGAAAATGTGGTACATCTACAAAATGGACTACTACTCAGCTATCAAAAACAATGTCATGAAATTCATAGGCAAATGGATTGAACTAGAAAATGTCATCCTGATTGATGTAACTGAATCACAGAAAAACACACATGGTATGCACTCACTGATAGGTGGATATTACCCAAAAGTTCGGTTATCTAAGGTATAATCCATAGACCACATGAAGCTCAAGAAGAAGGATGAACAAACTGTATGCTTCACTCCTTCTTAAAAGGAGGAACAAAAGTATTCATAGGAGTAGATATGGTGGCAAAGTATGGAGGAGAGACTGAAGGAACTTCCATTCAGAACCTGCCCCATATGTGGCCCATAAATATACAGCCACCAAAACAAGATAAGATTGATGAAGTGCATGCTGACCGGAACCGGATATAGATGTCTCCTGAGAGACACATCCAGAGCATGACAAATACAGAGGTGAATGCTAGCAGCAAACCACTGAAGTGAGGACTGGACACCATTGGAGGGAGTAGAGAAAAGATTGAGAGTTGAAGGGGCTTGCAATCTCATAAGAACAACAATGCCAACCAAACAGAGCTCCCAAGGACAAAACCAGTACCCAAAGTCTATATATGGAATGACCCATAGCTCCAGCTGCATATGTAGCAAAGGATACCCTTATTGGGCACCAATGGTAGGAGAAGCCCTTACTCCTGCCAAGATTAGACCCCAGGGAATATCAGGGTGGGCTGGAAGGGGGATGAATGGGAAAGGGAACACCGTTATAAAAGAAAGGGAGGTGGATAGGATAAGGGGCTTTTGTCTGGGTAACCGGGAAAGGGAATCACATTTGAAATGTAAATGTAAAAAATCCAATAAAAGCAAAAATAAAGAGAGATCCTGCTTTCTAGTCCAATTGATTCATCGGTGTATCTCTCCTGATAATTGAGACTCTTAATATTAAGTCATTATTTAGTAATGTGCATTAATTGATGT
Source organism: Rattus rattus (assembly GCF_011064425.1). NCBI lineage: Eukaryota > Metazoa > Chordata > Mammalia > Rodentia > Muridae > Rattus > Rattus rattus. Next base: position 210,494,276 of record NC_046156.1, on the reverse strand, counting down.
CATTTTATTGTTTTGTGATATTTAATCAAACTTTATTAACCATTTAGAATTGTTTATTTATTCATGTAAATGAATCTGTGTGTTTGTTCTTCTCTTTAGACTGAATTATTTCTTCAAAAAATGAAAATGAGATAAATATATCCTTAGTTGAAAAAACTAAAAATAATTTTGTTCAGTAATTATGCTTGAAAAGACAGTTAACTGATAAAAAGATCTTAAAACAAAAGGGAAATGTTACTAGTGTGAAACATAATTTTTTTAAAGAAATAGCCATATGTTAAACAAGAGACAAAATTTTAAATAAAACAGGTATATTGATGTTTGAGAATCACAGCTAAGATGAAATAGGAACCAGTGCATGACATGAAAATTTGGTACTCAATAAAAGGGCACATGCAGGATACACAAAGGACCATCAAAATTAAACAACAAAATTTATCATCATAACCTAGGAATGGACAAATACTTGAACACATTCTTTTTTTTCAAAAAGAAATGAGTTTTTCTTGAAATTTTATGAAAAATATTAATCATTGCGTAACCATGAGTAATTACAAATTTAAAAGCTTTGTGTGAAAATATCATATCTATTTAAATGGCTAAAAATAAAAAGAGCAAAGAATACCACAGATCACTGAAGTTGCTTGGCAAATCTCTTGAATGTTTGCATTATAACATAACTATAAATTATAAATAATACAGCCAATAAATATATCTTATGTTTAAAGTGTTAAAAATGTTATTTTCTAGTTATCTTAACTCTATGTATATTAAAGAAATCAAAAATTACATTCATATAGTAATTGCACATATATATATATATTCTTTCTGTATTTATAATGATACACTAGAAGTAATATCAATGTCTTCTACATTGTGAATTCATGAGAATACTATGGTCCCTTCATCAATTAGACAGCAAATAGATTGAATGGATTTCAAAAGTGAATATGTGACCACAAACTCAATGTGGACAGAACATTTGTGTATCTATGAAACATTCTTTTCACAATATGTTTTTACATTTGTATTAATGCATACTCGTTTGAATGCAAGGATGGGTAAGTAAACATTGGTACAGTGCCCATGGAGGCCAGAGGTTATGTACTCACATGGAAGTGGAGTTTTATGTAGCTGTGAGACACCTAACAGGGGTGTTGAAAATTGGACTTGAGTCCTCTGAAAAAGCAGTATGTCCTGTTAACTTGTTGAATTGCCTCTCTAGCCATTATCAAACATTCTTTAATAGACAAAACTATGGTAAGGATGAACAAGCTAATGATTATAAAGTGCTATAAAAGACTCTAGGAGAGTCTTTTTATGATAAGTAAAAACTTTGGTATCATGGAGAGAGTGATAAACACCCTGCACTAAGCATGTATTTAAATTCAAGGAATTGTGTATCAGAAAATTCAATTTTATTCTATGGTACCTTAGTGATCTTTATTTCCAAAAAAGGCTTTCTTTTATTGTGTTCTTGAGAAAACAAAAGCACCTTAAATGGCTCTAGAATCATCCCTGTAATTAAAAGAATATCAGCTGATGTGTGGTGAAAGTTCTTTATTGATTTACATAAATGTATGTAATTTAAACATCAATTGTTTCTAAAGAATGACATTCCTGAAATTAGATTTGACATGTCTCTTAAGTTTGTGCAGGAATAGAAGGACATAAACTATTGGTACTCACTAACAAGATGCTGAACTTAACCTGTTGTATAGTCTCATAAAATGTAAATGAATTATCTTTAACATAAATATAGCAGTGAATTAATCTGGTAGTTGAATTTATTTACCTTGTGCTAATTCTCAATAACTTCACAGAGAAACCGAGATTTATTTAAAATTGCACCTCAATAGCCTGGCAGTTAAATGGTGTACTTTAAACTTTTATGGTAATCTGGCTACCTGCCAGGCCATTCATTATTATTATTATTATTATTATTGTTGTTGTTGTTGTTGTTGTTGTTGTTGTTGTTATTATTGATCTAGCTCTTCTGACTTCAGTTATGTTTTCCTGATTTCTTCCAGGACTGTTTCTTGATGGATCCAAATCCTCCATACATCTTGCTGATCTGAATTTCCTTCTTTCTCTCTCCTTCCTCTGGCTGGAGGCTGGGTTGACCTATTCTCTCTTCTGCCCAGACATTGGGTGTTCAGCATTTATTGACAAGGCAAGAATAAATGTTAAGAATTGTTTACCTAAACTTGACAAAGGAGACATTACAATGTTATGTCCATATTGAAACAAGATATGAAAGCAGAGAAATCAGCATTTGAATAACACCAGGGTAAACTTTACATAGTGTACAAAACACAAGGCCTATAAGAGACTGTGAAAATCCATTGGTCTCCTAAGACTTCTAGATCTACACTGTGAGTGTTTAAGTTCTCAAAGGTTTGTATGTGAATGTTGAAATGCAACAAGTAAGTGTACCGTTGAGGTAGATATCTGCCTTCAGTTTCCAAGTGAAGGGAATGTATCCCCTTACCCTGTTGTGGACAGGTCGTAAAGCAAAATGTTTCTTTCTCCTGTCATGCCCTGTTGCTTTTAACAGACATTGCCTTTTGAAGGATGAGAAAGAATCTTACTTTGTTGTCATCTGAATAGCTTTTTGAGCCATTTTCTTAGAATTAAAGATATCTCTTTTTCCAGGTCCCGAGTGCAGGATCTTTGAAGATGCTGAAATTAAACCTTCATACTGATGTTTTTACAGAAGAGTTACTTAGTTTTATGTATTTTATCTGCTGCTATGATTATGAAAAAAACAAATTATTAAGAACTGATGACTCCCCAAGTGAAAGCCACTCTATACAGTGGTGCTGAGGACACGCAAATTAGTTTTACTGTTATTTTTCATGATAATCTCAGATTGTGTAGCCTAGAAGCTGCATATACTTTCACAGTTTTTCATGTCTTGCCTAACGAGATACTATTTTGACTTTAGGGAATTATGTATCCTCACACTTATTTCAAGTCTTTTGTCTAATAATGTGCTGCAGCTATTTTTTTCTTCCACTGTTATGCCCCCCACCTTCAGTGTAATTTTTAGATTGTCATTTACCTGCCTTGTATTAATGGCATACTTCGTTTTTCACTGAAGGCAGGATGGCATTTCATGAATTTGTTAGTATTATAGCCATTATACCCTAGCTTGTGGGCTATAAGATACCAACTTTCATTAGTACAGTAAACAAAAATTTAAAAATATATATATGATAGCAAAACCCTAAATGGGTGAATGTAATTTAGTCATTTTGTACATAGGAACAATATTAAATTGTAGCCCCCATACATTTCCCTGACTCTGCTAACGCAATACTGAAATCTTTTACTTGTATTCAGAACTTGGCAAATTTTTCTTCCTTTAGCATAAAGAATGAATCTCCAAGAGACATTTGAAAGTCTATGAATTTGCTGGAAATTTTCAGAATCCTTAGAGAAGATTGCCTCTGAGGAAGCAGTCTGTATTATTTGAAAGCACTGTAAATCCTGGCTTCAATTTCTAGGCTGCTAAAGCTTTGCAGATGAAATAAAGTTGGTTAGACTTTAATTTAGTTTTGACTTTTTTTTTCTGAAGTTAAATATTTGCTCTCCATTGATCAATGGGTGACTGCAATTTCTTGGTATTACTTTGACATGTCTTATGGCAGACTGTAATTTCCTGTGAAATATAGTTATCCTGAGGTGGAACTAACATATAATAAGCTCAAAATGAGAACAGAATAGAGAAGTGGCTACAGGTTTTTTCTTTTAAATCTCCCACACTGCTCCCTGTTCCTACCAAGGGTCTTCTCATTGCCCTTTCAGGGTTGTTCTAGTTTCTCTTCAGCATTACTTTTATCTTATGTGCACAGATCAAAATCGTGCTGTAGGCAATAATGGGAAGAACTGGAACAGTAGCAAAACTGTTTAAAATTTCAGTGCTAGTGTACAGAAGAGGGCAAAAATGAAATGTGTAAATGCTGTCCAGAAGACTAATGGAAGAAGGGTGGCAGGAATGAATGAAAAGTAAGGGTATTTCACGAGCAAAATATTTAAGCATTTACAAATTAAAGTCAAGGTAATAGGCACATAAAAAAAAAAAAAACATAAGGCGGTAGATGCCAAAGACCTAACACTAGGGACATATAGTTCTCCCAAGAAGAGCAGGATCTTTGCAACATTTGGTTATATCAAGAGTAGAAGATACTATTATTGTACAACAGCCATAGTTGCTGGTAGACTTGCTAAGGAGACTGATCACCACATACAAGTTTTGTAGCAAATTTCTTCTACTAAGGGGAATTATCACTAAGAAGTACTTCAACACAGCCATCTTTTTTCTTGAATGTCATGAGAGAACACATGCTATTCCTTACACTGATTTATTTTGCTTGTTTGTGTCACACACACACACACACACACACACACACACACACACACACTGGTTTTCATATTGTCTCTACTGGGGACTCCTCAGAATGAGTAGTCTGTTAGAGGTTTCCTCATAAAAAAAAGCTAGAGTCAGAACTGTTCTCTTCATTCTCTTGTCTGTTGGCAGCCAGGGTATTGGCAGGCAATGCAAGTGCCATCATTTAGGTTTGCCTAGTGCAATGTCCAACAGGTATCCTGAATGGCAGTGAGCATCATAGTCTGTTATTTCTATGCTAGCCAAAGATTTTACAGTATGGTCCTAACTAAAGTCTTGCCAAAGACAAAAATCTTGATGCCTTTGTCTTCTCCAAATTTAGCTCTCTTTGCTACAGGTAGCACCTTAGTCATTAAATCTTCAATACAGCAGTTGTAAATGCCTATAATTTAAGAAACTGGGGAGAGTAAACAGGAGTACTAGGAATTCAAGATTAGTCTTGTATTAAAGCAATACTAACTAAGAGAATAGAACATAACATAATAGTGAATAGATTTGTTTCTCAATCTTCTGTTCATACTTCTCTTTCATACAGATTCTCAGAGAAGATCTTTACAATGAAAATATGAATGCATATAATACCTATATTATAGGAAAGGTTAACTGGTGTCTGATTTTCATCTATCATATCAAAGGCTGAGAGGCTGGTTCCATGTGTAAAGTTTTTGCCATCAAAGTATAAGAATCTGAGTTCAGACCCTCATTACTCAGATAAAACTAAAGGGTGCTGGCCATATGTGTAACCTGAGGGCTGAGTGCAGGAACAGGCAAATGCCAAATACTTTATCAATAGTCAGTGTATCCCAAAAGATAACATACATGTTCAGCAAAGGCCTCATCTCAAAAAGTAGTGTGGAGATTGATTGAGGGAGATAGCGGACTATGCAGATGCATGAGTGACCATATTTATACATATGAATATACACACAGAAACACAGACACATACACATGCACACACACACATACACACATACACACACACACACAGAGAGAGAGAGAGAGAGAGAGAGAGAGAGAGAGAGAGAGAGAGATATTTAGCTTACCTAATATCTTACCAGCAAATAAAATCTTCCTATATGTAAAAAGAAGATACATCATGAGCTACCCCCTGATACTTCTTTCCTACTAGGTCCTATTTTTTTATTTACTACAAAGCTGTGTTTTGTCTACTAATAATTTGTCAGCAGGTAGACTTTTTTATTAGTCTAAAAAAATGAAGGATCAGAAAATCCTTAGTTGTGCAGAGATATTTTTATCTGCAACTCATTTACCCCTGAGACATTAAAAAAGAAATTTAGTTAGAACTGACAGTGATATGATAATTTTGATGTACTTACAGAAATTTGTAATATATGCACATTGCAGCCAATTCCGTTAAAACATTTATTTTTGTGAAGTTAGTACACACAAATGTGCAGGGCAAAGTCAATATCAAGATGTTGAATGTGTTTCTTCTTTAAATGTCACTTTAAATGAACTTACACTTTCCACCAGAGATGCACTTGTTCCAGGGATTTTAGAAACTGCAAAGTGTCTAGATTTCAAGGCAGGAGTGGATTTGTGTCTTTAGAAGTTGCCTCTCCTTTTCAAGATAGGAAATTGAATTTGAAGCTAAAGAGCCAAAGCTCTTTCCTCAGAAGATCAGGATGTGCCACGCTACAAAGGATAGAATGCTTTCTTTTTCATCCTGTTAATCCGAAAAAAATTACTTTATCTAGGAGCTCAGTTAAATGTAACAGTTAATTTTCAGATACATGACAGAGTCATCTAAATGCGGGATATTTAACTTAAGAATAATGACTTTAGAAAAATTGTGTGCATGTCTCTGAGTGTGCGACTTATCCCTCAGTCTTTGGGTTATCCGGCACTATTCATCCACATCCCTCCACAAACACATTTCACACATCATGCTTTTACTTTATACATTTATTTCCCAGAGAGATGACATTGCTTAAATACACATTTGCTGCCACAACCAAGAAGACAGTGGCCTATAAAGGCTACAAGCAATCCATTGTGTCAAGTTGAAAACAATGTACAAAGATATTTTATATGATGCCTTCTGAGGTATTGGTCAAGGGCAGGTTATACAGTTATGTAAACAAGTATTATAGTAAGAATGCGATGTATGCTTTCTTAGACTTTGACATATTTTTCTGCTTAATTACTATTAATAATATGATTTTTAACTTAATGATATTGTCTTCTTTGTGAAACACATTTCATATTTTAAAGTTTTTAAAGTTTGAAAAATATTCTCCCTATTGCCATATGATACATTCAAATGATTATTATCTTGTAAACATTTTGTCTCTAGGGTTTTCTGAGTTTTCTATTTCTTGTTCTTGCAACTCATATGCTGGGAAGAGGCATACTTGTGAGGGTGGGTAGGTGGGGGAGCACCTAGTCAGACACTGGGAGGTAGGGAGAAGAATTAGGGGGTGAGGGACTCGAGGAAGGGGGACCAGGAAAGGGGGCAATTCTTGGAACGTAAGCAAATAAAATAATTTAATAAAAATCTGAAATCATCTATTGTATGAAAACATTTTATAAACAATAAATAATCATAATTCTTGACATCATTTAAATTGGTGCTCAGAAGTTTTAGGAGGCTTCATTAGAAGGATGGCAATAACCGTAGTCAGTTATGTTTTTAGATATTAACATTAAAAAATAAAGTGTTAAGGTGAAAATAAGATTTATTCATTTTATTTTATATTCATACCAGTAGTTGTAATACAGCTTCCAACTTAAGATGATTCAACATATGAATTTTTATAGTTAGAATCAGGTAACATTCTGTATCTGGAAGGAACCCTGCTTTGATTCTGATCTTCTCCTGAATTAATGACATATGTTATGACACTCTTTCACAGTGCTGAGCAGAGGCAGGGAGGGAGCTGCAGCCCCCAGCAGACCACGAGAAGCATATCAATGATAGTCCCCCCTGGCCTGGGTTGTTAAACTGCAATGTGTAGTAGGGTAGGTTTACTGAAATCCCTTATGACAAGCAGCACCTTCAGCACTTTGGCTTATTTGAACATCCCTCTATTGAAAGTCAAGAAACATTTAAACATTACTACAGAGAAAAGCCTATGAGACTTCAACACTAATTGAAAGCATTATTGTTTAAAAAAGGGAAGAGGCTAGGCAATTAAATATTGTAGGTTGATTACCCCTGTGTTCATATTCCAGACCTCCATGTAGCACAGTCACAGCCGAGCACACATTCCAACCAAGCCTTCTTCCTCAGCAACCTCATGGAATCTTCTGTTAGGGTTGCAGCTCAGGATTGTGGGGTGCCAAGGTTTAGTGCTAAGCATAGTTTTAAAATTTAAATATTTTAACTGATTTTATTTTCTTTTACCATACTATATCATTTTAACTTGACACACTGTGATTATATGAGCAATTCAGTGAAATGTTAGCTTAAGGGTATTCAGACTGAGGTATCCATCCACATCCTTCTTGTGTAATTAGCACTAACACAAAGAAATGGAGAGTTAGTAAAGGTTCAGAGACATCCCTGTGTTCTGTTGTTATACCTACACTCTCTCACTGGTTATGTCTGTGTCTATACTTCATACAATGGAGAAAAAGAGATGTGCCTTTAGTCAATACTATCCTTCATTCCTGGTGTTGTATAGACTTCTCTTGAGAAATGTATACCACCACTGATCGCTGACTTATTACATTTCTAAGTGGTCATCCATTTAAAGTTACTACTCATACTTGTTACTATGCAATGTCCATGTCTTTGCCAAAATATGTTCATTCATTTTTGCTTGGGCTAAGAGTATATAGCTTACAATATTAGGACCATGTCGTCATAATGTATTCATTAGCTCTGTGTTATATACAATCTACTTGAGTTAGATATTCTCTGTTTCAATTTTCTTTTTCACAAGACAGGAATCAAGGTCAGTATGATGGATCAGCAGGAAATATACTGTGGCACAGGTCTTGTGACCTGAACTCAATCTCTGAACATCTGTCTAAAGTACAAATAGAGAACAGACTGGGTAGCAAGGTCCTCTGGCTTCTACATTCATATCTTCACATGCGTACTGTGAACATCATGCATATACTCAGCAACAGTAAATAACACTGTTTGAAATCGGAAACATATGGCATTAGATAGGCACTGTTTCAAAGAAGGGTAAATGAGTTAGAGGGTTTTTTTTATATTTATTGGATATTTTATATATTTACATTTAAAATGTCATCTCACTTTCCTCTTTCCCATTCTCCCCTCCCACTACTACTATGAAGATGCTCCCCACTCTCACCCACCCACTCACACCTCAACACCATGGCATACCCCTACACTGGGGAAAAGAGCCTTCACAGGACCAAAGACTTCTCCTCCTATTGATGCCAGACAATGCCATCCTCTGCTACAGTCCCCAACTGATTTGTTTGCTTTCTGTTTTTCTTGTTTTATCAAGGTACTCTCCATCACAGTCTGAATGACTTGAGAAGCACACACATTCTGCTATTCCTTGGATTACAAAGTTAAATACAATAATGTAAAACAAAAGTAACATAAGGCTGTGTAACTTTCTTTACTTACTACTATATCTTCTAAGGGTAAACACTGTAATTTTTAATGATATTGCTATCCTATGTTTGTGCAGGCACGTGCATAGACCTGCAGAGAATTGAAGGTTACATCTTGAAACTGTGGAATGCAGGGTTCTGTGCTGAGCATATTTTAAAAATGTAAGTATTTTAACTGACTCTATTTTATTTTTTGTATTGAAACATTTTAGCATGATGTACTGTAATTACAAATGGTTCATAGGAGAGTGCTATTAATACATATATAAAGCTAGCACCCAGGCACAAGAATGGAGAAATATTAAAAGGTACATGCAGCCAGTACCTTTCCCACTGAGTCATTACAATCAATCAGGGAAATGATTCAGAGAACATTCGACTTAAGTAGATTGTGTAAGTCACAATTAATTAGTGTATTACAGACTACATGTGAGCTAGATTACAGGCAGTTGTGAGCTGCCAGATGTGGGTATGGCGATCCAATCTCTGGTCCTCTGCATGAGCACTCTTAAATACCATGTTATCTCAGCCTCTCTCCACAAGAATAAGTATTCTGTTCTTTCTGTCTCACCTCACAACCTTCTGTTCTCCACAGCATTCTCTTCATACTGACATTTCTGTTCTTCTAGTGACCTTAATTTATTCTCCCTAGAGTTGTGATAACTTACTTTTGTGTAGGAAAGGAATGTTCAGATCTTTATTTATTTATTTATTTTTGTCCTTTAGGTTTCAATTTAAATGCCCTCACAACACACTAGTTTCTGAAAGGGCTTTTCTCAGGTCTTGCTGCTTCCAGCAGTAATCATTGTCTGTGATGTCACCTGACAGCACAGTATTTTATCTATTGTACCCATGGCTAACGGGGGTCATCTTAAGCATGAGCTGCATGATTGTTTATTTTCTGTCCTTTCCTCTACATATTGAAAATTCACAGGACCAGAGACCTTATGACTTTATTTCCTTCATCCCTGTATCAATGCCAGATAAATTGTCCAGATAAAAATACACCTGGGATAAATGAGAAAAAGAAATGATCACCTAGTAAAGTTCCTCCTGAAGTTATTGTCAACATTATATTCAAATAAACATATTAGGATGAAATGGAATAATAGTCATATAAATCAACATAATGCAGAATACAAATTCCAAATGCATGAGTACGGTTATCCTAAGATACTTTTTGTGAACAATTAAGTCTCTTCAATGGCTAACATGACATACTGATAGTTTATGTTTATGTGATTATTTATATTCAAGAGAAATATGATTATAGAAAAATAAACAACATTGAAATAGCCTTGTTCATTTTTCCATAGATAGCTGTATTTGGTCTTTATAAAACCAAAGCTTGAGCCAAGACGCTGTTTTTTGATGATCGCAGAAGAGTGTTTTATAGATTAATTATTTTAACAAGAAAGGATATGGATATTTTACACTTGTTATAGGGTCTTTCTTATTTTTATCAGTAAATGCCATACACAAACACAGTATATTTAACTTTATAAGTAAACCTAACGATAAATTAATTATGCTTGAAATTTTACTTCTTGTCAAACCAGGCAAAACACCAGTGAGAAGGAGGAGAAGTAAGCACAAAGTCTTTAAAAGTTGTCATTTGACTGTTGCTGGTAAAAGGAAGTCAGTTGTCTTAAAAGTGTGACACCTTGAAAGTAGGGCCTGTGCCCAGTAGCAATCTGCCACCGCAAACAGGATTTAAGTCCAAGTAGGGAGGGCATGACATTGTGAGGGTAAATTGAATAAGGAGGCAGGAGGAAATGGAAAGAGTTGCAAAAGGGGATGAATATGATTAATGTGTGTTCTATTACAAAGTCAACTCACTAAACTATTTAAAAAATGCTTGCTGTTTTCACCTTTAGTGGAAATTTTAATTTCTGAATGAATGACTTCAGTATCTGTAATAGAGAAAAAACTTCTCTACCTATTTTATTTTTGTTGAGAAGTGTTACAGTTTAACAATTTTTCTAAGATGACAGTTAGGTACCAATATAAACTGTGCAGATTTGAAGTATTAATCTTTTAATTGAAAAAAATCCTATTTTCATTTTCTTGAAGAATTATTTTTTAACAAGATCACAAAGATGAAATTTCTCTCTAAAATACTGCTTTGAAAATGATTAACTCTTTATTCCTAAAATCTTCAATTCAAGCTCAACTAAACCAATGGAAGGGAAAGGTTACTCAGAGTTTTTCTTTTCTCTGCTTTTGTCCTTGCAGTGTTCTCTCTGAGAGAAAGGTGAAAATAGAATCTTAAAGCAATTCTAACATGCCAGCTATCCTCTGAGCCTATACCGTCAAGCAGATAAATACACAGTCAGAAATAACACACACACTGCACTGGTTTTACTCACCTATATTAGAAATAATTCTTCTCACAGCACAGGTCGGATAGCACTCTTTACATGAAAGCTCATATTAATACTATTTGTATGCCCTAAGGCTAAATAAGAAATGTTCTGGAGTCTGAGAAATCTCTAACCTGGAAAATATAGCATGTGAGATTGTACCATGGATTTGAAAGTAGTAATGGGGTGAAAAAAGGTTAAAAAAGGGTACTGTTTATCCAATAAAGGCAACATATTAAATATATGTAATATTAGAACAAACTCTAACACTTCTATTGGGTAATTATGGTATGCTTTGTGTTTTTTTACATGCTCATAGTTCATTAATTAGCTTACAGTTAGTTAATTGAATTTTGTAAAAGCTGGCTTTCTTTGGACATTCTTTTTTTTCTTTACACATTCTACCTGCTCACTATTTTTCTTCACTATTAACTACTTTCTAACTCTAGAGTCTCTCTAGTCTTGGTATCTGTCTCTTTCTACTTAGGTAATGCTTGGGGACAGATAAGACAGCTATGCTTCTTTTAATAAGGTAGGGCATGTAATTTATGTCCTGTAAGAAACAACTTAAAAATTTCTGGTTTAAATCAATCAAATTATTTTTCTTTCCGAACTTTTATAGGATATTTTTATTTACATTTTAAATGTTATCCCCTTTCCTGGTTTCCTGTACATAAACCCACTAACACATCCTCCCTCTCCTGCTTCAATGAGGGTGTTCCCCCACCCAACTACCCAGCCCTTCCTTCCTCCTCTCCCTGATATTTCCATATACTGTGGGCTCAATCCTTGGCAGAACCAAAGGTTTCTCCTCCCATTGGTGCCCAACAAGGCCTTCATCTACTATGTATGCAGCTGGAGTATGGGTCTGTTAATATGTATTCTCTGGATGGTGGTTTAGTGCCTAGAAGCTCTGGTTTGTTGGTATTGTTGTTCTTATGGGGTTGCATGTCCTTTAGCTCCTTCAATCCTTTCTCTAACTTCTCGACTGGGGACCCAACTCTTGTTTAAATGGTTGGCTGTGTCCCTCTGCCTCTGTATTTATCATACTCTGGCAGAGCCTTTCAGGCGACAGCTATACCAGGCTCCCGTCAGCATGCACTTCTTGGCATCAACAATATTGTCTGGGTTTGGTGACTGTATATATATGGGCTGGTTCTCCAGGTGGTACAGTCTCTGCATGGCCTTTTCTTTATTGTCTTTTCTAAACTTTGTGTCCATATCTCCTCCTATGAATATAAAATTTCTGGTGAGAAATAATCAATTATTTTTCTAATTTAATGTTTGCCACAAATCTTTCATAGGTTATGTGTATATATGTAGTCATTAAGTTCTTCAAGACACAGGGAATTTTATCCCAAAATACATGCCTGTGATCATAGAGACTGGAAAATTTAATGTGATAAATTGATTTCTCCTTTGAGCTTAAAGTAATAATCAGGAGGTAGCACATGTCACTTCTTTTATTTCCTTGAGCATGACTAATTTCAGCAGGACTGGGACGTAGATCACATTATAGGGCACAGGAGGCCCACTTACCAACTCATTTATATTGATTTCCTTGTCCCAAATGCTGGTGTATAGATTATATAAACATACTTTTGGATCATAATAGCCATATCATTTGTAAAGAAGGCAACAGAGAGTATCCACAATCTTGAAAAAAATCAGGTCCAAACTAATAGTTTAGAACATTTATTCTTATATCCTACATTGATAATCTGATAAACAATATGTTACTAGATTACACTTTATTTTTATTAAGTGTGAGTATGAGTATATAGTCACTCATCAGGAGAATCCCACTCCTTCCATCTAAGGCCATAGAAATCTGTGATGGTTTGAATAAAAATGGTTCTCCATAGACTCATTTATTTGAATGCTTAGAGAGTTAAATATCATCAGGGTGTTGAATACATTCAAAGAGTTCAATAATTTCAAAGAGGACATGAATAGACACCCAAACAAGGAGAATGAAAATAATCTCTTGATTCAATTCCAAGGGAACAAAATAACTGAAGGAAATAATGAAGTCAATTAGAATATAGAATTTGAACTCAATAGACACATTATGAAGAAAATATGAACTGAAAAATTCAATTCATTTAACAAAACACTCTCAGTAGAAAGTCTTAGTTATACAGTGGATCCTATAGAAGGTCAGAGATTAAAATATCTGGCTTTTAGAGTAAAATAGTGTTTAATTTAAAAACTTATGACAGTATATTCTGGAACTCCAGAACACAATGAAATTGCCAAATCTATAAATGGTGGTCATAGAAAAAGGAAAGAAATTGAAAGCTAAAAACATGGAATAAATACTCAGTAAAACTATGGAGAAAAAATCTCAAATTTAGGAAAAGTGGTTTATATTAATGTACAAAGGTCAGAGAATACTAAATAGACCTGGAAGCAAATGAAACTCTCCATCCAAAATTATAGTTAAAGTACTAAATATACAGACCCATTAATGGGCATCAAATGAAAAATGCAAGAGAAAGGCACAAATCACATGCAAGTGCAGACCAGTACAGAATGACAACCAGTTTCTTGATGAATACTTTAAAAGCCAGAAGAGGTTGAGAAATGTATTTTGAGTTCTGAGAGAACACAGATGCCACCCAACAATTTTTTATCTGGCAAAACTATCCATCATAACTGATGGAGGAAAATCTTCCCATGGTAAAGATAGACTAACTGGATTTATGAGCACAAATCCAGCCCTATAGAGAATAGTCAATGCTTCAGAATCAAGTGAAGAATAAATACATCCAAGAGATTATAAATAAAAGTGAATGAAGCTGGTGATGGTTATGAAAAGTAGGAGTAAGAAAAAAATCACAAAATCAATAAAATGGCAGCAATTAGTAAACATCTTTCAATAGTAATTTTGAAAATCTTTGAGTTCAACTTTTTAGTTAAAATTTGCATGTTTACGAATAGGATCGGAGAACAGTACCTATCTCTTCACTGTGTACAGATACATACCTATCTATCAAGAATAGATCCTACCCTAGAATGAAAGGAGAGAGAGAGAGAGAGAGAGAGAGAGAGAGAGAGAGAGAGAGAGAGAGAGAAAGAAACTCTCAAACAAATGGGACAGACAACACAAGCAGCAAGCATCTCTATTTTATTCTGACAAAGTAGACTCCAAGACTTCTGATTGGGAAAGATAAAGAAGATCCTCTTAATCCCGATAAAGACAGAAATACACAATATATATATATTCCAAAAAATCTGATGTTCTTATTTGCATAAAGCAAACACTTGTAGCCATTATACATAGATTAGCCACATGTAGTAATAGTAGATGACCCACTTTCTCCAAATAAACAGGTTATCTTGTAAAAAAAAATCAATGAAACATTATGGCTTAATAATATGCACTAAATGTACCAGGCACATATAGAATATTCCATCTTGTCACTACAGAGTTTTCCTTCTTCTCTGTAATGTAATACAAGTAGAGACCCATGGCTACAGCTGCATATGTAGTAGAGGATGGCCTTGCTGGGCACCAATGGGAGGAGAAGCCCTTGGTCCTGCCAAGGCTAGGTGCCCCAGTGTAGGGGATTGTCAGGGTGGGGAGGCAGGAAGGGGTGGATGGATGAGGGGGGAAACCCTCATAGAAGAAGGAGGAGGGGAGATGGGATAGGGGGTTTCTGGAGGGAAAACAGGAAAGGGGATAACATTTGAAATGTAAATAAAAAATATCCGATAAAAAAAAAGAAACGCAAGTTTCTTTAAAATATACCCTATGGTGGTCCATAAATCAAGTCTTAAAAATTTAAGCTATTTAAACTAACTCCATGCATTCTGTCCAACAACTGAATAAAGCATAGAACTATCCTGTTATGTCTGAAAAACATGGAAGTAATAAGTTTAACAAAGTACTGGAAACCAGTATGGGAGAAAAGAAAAAGAACATATAATGAATGCAAGTTGCTTCAGTAAATGACATTTTTGGTTGTTGTTGTTGTTGTTGTTGTTGTTGTTATTGTTGTTGTTGTTGTTGTAGTTTTTTGTTTGTTTTAAAACCATCTCTGGTTATCCAGGAGATGGAACAACATACACAACTGATTAAATGTAATGAATCACATAAAAGGTCTTAGAACACAATGCATATGACCATTTCAACAGATGCCTACAAGCCTTTGAAAAAATGTAACATTCTTTAATGAAAAATGTTCTAGAGACAAATGCACTGCTCTTTTCCACAAGGCCTAGAGATCTTCAGGTAAGAGAGGATATAAAGACATTAAGAGCCAGATGGAGTAAATAGCTACAAGGAAGCAACCATGTTTTTCAGACATAATTGTGCAGTTGAAAATATGAATTTACAGAAGGCCTACTCAAGTCAAGATCCCTAAAATATCAACAAACAGGAATAAAGATGGGAATAAAATTTCATCCACAGCTGTGGAACTCTTGGTATTTGATAGTTCCTGGAAGAGGGAACATTTTTCTTAGGAATTTTATCTCTTAGTAAGTGACACACACTCACTTGCAAGTGTCAACAAAATTGGCCTTTTTTTTAAAGAGAGAAACCATGAAGTTGGTTAGTTAGGAAGGTAGAGGTGAACGTAGGAAGGGTTGAGCAAAAGGGGGTGAATTTGGCAAAAGTGTGTTCTAGGAAAATTTTAAAGAAAGAATAAAAATATTATTTTTAAAAGCTCTAGAGACTGTATAGTTGGGAGGAACATATGTCAATAAAATAAGATTTATATATTGCAAAACCATAGTCTAATTTATTCTAAATTAAGAAAATCTCAAGGCAATCCCATAAAACAAGAAATAAGAAAGTTTAGTTGACAGTTTCCACTCATATTCAATATAGTGCTCAAAGACTTAGTTACAGCAAGACGAAGGAAGAAATAAAAGGGATATACAGAGAAAAAGCAGTCAAAGTATTCTTGTTTTTATGTAATATGAAGATACAAATAAGATTCTGCTAGAAATCTCTTAGAAACAATTAACAGTAATTCAGTAATGTGACAGGATAAAAATTGACATCATAAAGAATGACATAGTATTGCAAACCTTTAATCCCAGCAGGTGGGAGGCAGAGTCTAGTGGATCTCTGTGTTTGAAGCCAGAGTCCAAAGGTTGAATTCTAGGTTAGCCAAGATACATAGTGAGATCCTGTCAGGGGGGGTTGGGGCAGGGGAGGGAGGATGCATTAACATAACAAAATTAGTTTTCTACATATCAATGAAAGACACACTGAAAAATGAATGGAGGGTATTTCACACTGAAAAATGAATGGAGGGTATTTCCATTCACAGCATACTCAAACAATACCTTTGGTGAACCTGTGCAAGATGAAGAACATCTATGACAAGAAATGTAAGAAGTGTGGGGATACACTCGTTGAATTAAAGACCTCCATACTCATAGACTGGTAGAATAAAAATTGTGAAATGACCATTCTATCAAAATTACAGATTCAATGCAACAATAATCTTCAAAATTCACAAACCATTCTTTAAAAAAAAGAGAAAGAAAGAAATTGTAAAATTCATGTGAAAACACAAAAGACTAAAGACAACAAAGGCTATTCTGCACAAAAAAGAGTAATGTTGGAAGGATTATCTTTGGTTAACCAGCCTACTTGTGTTTTAGGCTTAAAAGCCATCTTACAGTAAAGACTTACCAGGCTTATTCCTATTTTTGTCCAAACAACCTTTGTTTCTGAAGCACTTGGGTATACCCACCTGTAACCTTAACTTGTGTTCCAGGAAATGGTAACCATGTCTCTGTTTCAAAAAGCAATTATAACCATTTGGCAACAATGTCTTTATTCCAAAAAGTAATTATAACCATCTGGCAACCCTATCTTTGTTTCAGAAGGTTGTTATAAGTAGTTTGTTGTGTTCTATTTCTGTTAAATAACCCATTTTGCCCTTCAAAATCCCATTTGGAAACTACTTATCTCTGAGCTATTAAAACCTATATTTTATTCATGTCCAGGACTGATTTCTTGAACCCTGCCTTAAGCTAAAGCATCCCATGTGTTCACAAAAGAAAAACCTTGCTTTAATTAATTTGGCCATGACGATTTGTGTCTTGGTGCTTCTCTTTGCATTTTTGGCATTAACACTATACCTGATCTTTATTCACTTTATACACTTTATACACTGTCTTTATTATGCTAATTTGTATCTTGCCACATTAATAAAAATGGTGATTGCTTCTAGAAGTTTTCTAGCAAAATCTATGAGTCTGTTATATAGTGTTTCTTTATACCAGTGTGTAGTGATCTTCACAATACTATAAAGATCAAGCAATAAAAACGGAATGATACTGGCATAAAATGAGACTGTAAGATCAATGAAAATGAATGGAAAACTCAAATGCCAACACGACTACAACCATGTTGGTTTTTACACACACTAACAATACACATTGGAGGAAAGATATTTTCAATGATTAATATTGGGGAAACTGAATGAATGTTCACGTGTAGAATGCTGGGAGCCTGCCTGGCCTGGAATGGTTTGAAATGGGACACAGAAATGATAGATTTCAGTACTGATGGAATGCATTAAAGAATGAAGGTTCATTGACCCTGAACTGAGACCCCCGTTGAAGGAACTGGTGGAAAAGAAAGGGACGAGACCCCATATGACAACAATGCCCAAACCAGAGCAGGGACTAAGCCACTTCAGACTACTGATGGACTGACCCTGGACTCTGATGACCTCATAGGTAGCAATGAATATCTAAAGATCACCATGTGGGAAGCCCTGGGTCCTGCTAAGACTAAACCCCCAGGAATGTGATTGTTGGGGAGACGCGGCAATGGGGAGGATGGGGAGTGAACAACCATAGAAGGGAGGGAGGGATTTAGGGGGATGTTTGCCAGGAAACCGGGAAAAGGAATAACACTCAAAATGTAAATATGCTCAAGTTAATAAAAAAAAAAAAAAAAAAAAAAAAAAAAAAAAAAAAAGAATGATGGTCTCTGTCCTCTGGCTATCTAACTACACTGAATGCTTGTTTAGAACTTCTAAAATGCCTAAAAACATTATTGCTCATTCTAGAGGTATAAAAACAACTTTCTTTGGGGGACTAACACGTGTAGCCTAACAGCAGGGGATTAAGTAAAGGATTAATTGCTAGGGCTTTTTCCTCTCTTGCCCAGAAGACTCTATTGAATTATAGAGTCACACTAAAAGAAGGAAAAGCACACAAGCAAATATGCATAAACTCACATAAATTCACATAGAAATTAGCATATACATAGTCATAAACTGTCATACATCAAGTTGGGTCTAGCTACATACTTAGCTTATAATTACATATTTACACACAACACACACACATCAATACTTTTATAGGCATTTGGAGCAAATGACCAAGTGACAGTGCAAGATGAAAATGAGCTCCAATGTTTATTTCAAGGAGAAAGAAAAAGCTTCTACCCTTTTATTAACAAATGAAATTAAACTAAACCTAAGTCTAAAAAAAGAAAAGCTTGTCCTCTTTAGGAAAGACTGCTCGCCTTTGCTCTTTTTTAAAAGACCTGTTTGTGCCAAAGTTAGGGCAAAGACTGCTCTGCTCTTTTCAGATCTTTCTGCAACTTTTTTTGTCCCTCTTTTTTTTCTCTCTAATTCTCTCTCTCTCTCTCTCTCTCTGAATTTTTTTTTTTTTTTTATTAACTTGAATATTTATTTACATTTCGAGTGTTATTCCTTTCCCTTAGGGCCAACATCCCCCAACCCCCCCTCCCTTCTTTATGGGTGTTCCCTCCCCATCCTCCCCCCATTGCTCCCTCCCAACAATCACGTTCACTGGGGGTTCAGTCTTAACAGGACACAGGGCTTCCCCTTCCACTGGTGCTCTTACTAGGATATTCATTGCTACCTATGAGGTCAGAGTCCAGGGTCAGTCCATGTATAGTCTTAGGTAGTGGCTTTAGTCCCTGAAAGTTCTGGTTGCTTGGCATTGTTGTTCATAAGGGGTCTCGAGTCCCTTCAAGCTCTTCCAGTTCTTTTCTGATTCCTTCCAATGGGGGTCCTGCTCTCAGTTCAGTGGTTTGCTGCTGGCATTCTCTGTATTTGCTGTATTCTGCTGTGTCCCAGAGAGAGATTCACATCTGGCTCCTGTCGGCCTGCACTTCTTTGCTTCATCCATCTTGTCTAATTGGGTGGCTGTATATGTATGGGCCACATGTGGGGCAGGCTCTGAATGGGTGTTCCTTCTGTCTCTGTTTTAATCTTTGCCTCTCTATTCCCTGCCAAGGGTATTCTTGTTCCCCTTTTAAAGAAGGAGTGAAGGATTCACATTTTGATCATCCATCTTGAGTTTCATATGTTCTAGGTATCTAGGGTAATTCAAGCATTTGGGCTAATAGCCACTTATCAATAAGTGCATACCATGTGTGTTTTTCTATGATTGGGTTACCTCACTCAGGATGATATTTTCCAGTTCCAACCATTTGCCTATGAATTTCTTGAAGTCATTGTTTTTGATAGCTGAATAATATTCCATTGTGTAGATGTACCACATTTTCTGTATCCATTCCTCTGTTGAAGGGCATCTGGGTCCTTTCCAGCTTCTGACTATTATAAATAAGGCTGCGATGAACATAGTGGAGCATGTGTCTTTTTTATATGTTGGGGCATCTTTTGGGTATATGCCCAAGAGAGGTATAGCTGGATCCTCAGGCAGTTCAATATCCAATTTTCTGAGGAACCTCCAGACTGATTTCCAGAATGGTTGTACCAGTCTGCAACCCCACCAACAATGGAGGAGTGTTCCTCTTTCTCCGCATCCTCCCCAGCATTTGCTGTCACCTGAGTTTTTGATCTTACCCATTCTCCCTGGTGTGCGGTGAAATCTCAGGGTTGTTTTGATTTGCATTTCCCTTATGACTAAAGATGTTGAACATTTCTTTAGGTGTTTCTCAGCCATTCGGCAGTCCTCAGCTGTGAATTTTTGTTTAGCTCTGAACCCATTTTTTTAATAGGGTTATTTGTCTCCCTGCGTCTAACTTCTTGAGTTCTTTTGTATATTTTGGATATAAGGCCTCTATTCGTTGTAGGATTGGTAAAGATCTTTTCCCAATCTGTTGGTTGCCATTTTGTCCTAAATCCACAGTGTCCTTTGCCTTACAGAAGCTTTGCAGTTTTATGAGATCCCATTTGTTTATTCTTGATCTTAGAGCATAAGCCATTGGTGTTTTGTTCAGAAATTTTTTCCAGTGCCCATGTGTTCGAGATGCTGCCCTAGTTTTTCTTCTATTAGTTTGAGTGTATCTGGTTTGATGTGGAGGTCCTTGATCCACTTGGACTTAAGCTTTGTACAAGGTAATAAGCATGGATCGATTTGCATTCTTCTACATGTTGACCTCCAGTTGAACCAGCACCATTTGCTGAAAATGCTATCTTTTTTCCATTTGATGGTTTTGGCTCCTTTGTCCAAAATCAAGTGCCCATAGGTGTGTGGGTTCATTTCTGGGTCTTCAATTCTCTTCCAATGGTCTATCTGTCTAGATAGATCTCTCTGAATTTTTAAGTTCTCTTTGAATTTCTTTTTCACCTTCATGTGTTGCTCTCTCCTTCTGCTCAATGTGATAATGCCATATCTCCCAATGCAATATAATATTCCTGTTCTTTTTTAAATTTTCTAGAGAATAGATCACATGATTTTTCCAAGCATTTTTAAACAAAAATTCACTAAAATTTCAAATATAAATTCATATGTTAAATTGAACGAGAAACTAACAACAGATAATGTTTATATATGTATCCATTAAGACTAAACATTCATTATCTGTCACTAACTATACAGGTTCATGGAGAGTTAAAGACCAAAAATATGTTATAATTGAAATTTTTATAGATAAACCAAGTCAATATTTTATTTTCTTTCCTTACACATACAATAAATGGTTAGTTTCCTTTTTATGACTTTTGGTTAATTCGTTTACAACCTCCTTGAAGGTGTTCTATGTTGTATATGCCTAGATTCTATCTCAGATGCAATTAACTCATGACACTTGAAGACTGACAGACTTCACATTGAAATTTTGACAACAGAAAGGACTTAATGGCACTCCTTATTATAAAAGGGCTTAAAAATTACTAGTATATTGTAGCATTTCTTATAAAATCATCATTGCGAATTAAGAAATCATCTATCTGTCTATATAGCATCTCTATAAGACAGTACATCTTCATTGTTCTGCAAAAATCTACTCAAAAGGGTGAGCTAATACCTAGAGATTGTTATATATACACATTTAATTATAACAGAAAAACCATATTAATAGCAGGAATCTCTCCTCAATTGAAATCCTCTTGGCCTTGCCTAAAGGAGTGATTCAATCATAGCTTTAAAGTTTATTGTGGAACCATAACAGGGAGAACATCAGCTAGGTTTTAGCTTCTTCTAGATGGCTCCTGGAAGTAGAATAATGAAATTAAAATAATAATTTTCATCCTACACAAAAAATCAATACCATATCAATTCAAGACATCACTACACATCATTCAATTTTAAACTGGTAGAAGAAAGGGCAGAAAGAATGTTGTAGAGTGTAAGCATAAACAAGGACTATTAGGATTTATTAGGATTGTGGTCAATCAGAAAGTAAGACCAACTAGTGACAAATGCATCTTCATTAAACTAAAGAGCTTCTATAAATCCAATGAAAGTAGATATTTGAGTGGTAAAGGATACCACAAAATATAAGAAAAAGCTTTGGCAAAATCCAACAAAGGATTAATTTCTAGAATATATAAGGAAATAAAAAATAGAACATCAAGTAAACAACCTCATCAAATATAGAATATAAGTATTAAAAAAGAATTCATGAAGAAGAAATACAATTGACCAATATAAAATTTGAAATGTGTTCTTCATCAACCGTATTCAGGGATGGGCAAATTAAAACTGTCTTCATCTTTTTTCTCATCCAGTCAAATGGTTCTTATTTAGAAATGAAATGACACAAAATGCTGGGGAGAATGGAAAGGGAAACTCTTATGTGTTGTTATTTTTAGTAAGAAGGACACTGATATATCCACTATAGAAACCAATGTGCAGATAAAAACAAAGCAATAACATGAATATAGAACTACAATATGTCCTAGCTATTCCACTCCTAAATGAATACCCCAAAGATTGTTCATTGCTATAGAGACACCAGGTTCAACATTATTCTACTACCAATAGATAAACAATGAAATCAGTGCAGATTTCAACCTATGAATATATCCTGAAAATATATTACATAAATAAAAGAAAGTTTAATTTTTTTAAAGAAAAATTAAATTTTGAAACTTGTAGATAAAAGTTGAAGCTGAAAAAGAGTATTGAGTGAAACAACACAGGCATAGAAACACAAATTCTGTGTCTTTCTTCATATAAGAATCCTAGCTTTGTACCTCTTATTTTATGTTCAACTTATATCTGTAAAAATAAAGAAACTAGCTTAAGAACATTAAAACGGGATGAGCTAAGGGTGGTAAACATAGAGAATATGACAGAACATTACATATGAAAAGGTTTAAGCAAAATGATTTTGGAGAATATGGAATGATAAAACAAAGGCAATGATAATAAAGGGTGTCTGAAAGCACCATATGGAAATCTATTATATTCTTATAACAAAATTGAAAATATTTATTTTAAAAGCATTCACCATCTCAGTTGTGATGTCTCATTGTAATTTCTTTGTTAGGGAGCTCTCTAATATAACTCACACAATACAAGTACTTGATGTTTTCTGCCCAGTAGGTGAAAATCCTGCAGCTGAAGATACCATTCAGTTTGGACACAGGATAAGGAAAAATAAAGCTGGACTGCATTAGAAGTTTCCTCTACATGAACTAGCATTCAAAGTCCTAGGAAGTTCTATGAAAGACTCTGGGGCAGAAAATTCTTCAATAGTCTTTTCAGCTAAGAATCCTCCCATCAGTGAGATCAATTTGCCAAGAAAAAGATGACTACCATATAAGTGGAACTACTGTTATAAAGGTAATAAAATGCAGTTTAATTGGGCTTGAGAACAGCTCTGCAGGAGAGCAACCCAAAGTTGATAAAATAAAAACCTATTGCAGGATACTGATGTTTTAGCATAGATATACATATTTTGGGTAGGATTCACAGACAAAGTGCTACTTGGTCTTAATCAGAAAAAAAGCTGTATGCAGGACCTGGGAGTAATTTTGGAGACTCATGATTGCACAAAGTGCTGAGAATAAATGATGGATGGGATCTCCATCCCTAAATGTATATGTGCGCCATCCCTTTTGTCAGGAAATATTGTGGAAAAGAAATACAAAGATATGGAGAAATATGCTAGAAGATAGAAACATTGCAAAATGTTGTATCTTAGGAAACACACAGCTTTGCAATAAATTATTCACAATAGCTGTAGATTCGTACATGGGTCTGCAAAAGAATAGGCTTGATATTGGATCTGGAAGAACAGAGGAGCAAGCATTACCCCTTGCTGCTGAACTAGCTATTACTGATAGTTTTCAAGGAGAGAAGAAATCAGTGTCTTCAGTTTACCCACTGAACTTAGCACCAGGATTGAATGCATAGTTGCAAGAAAGTATCACATATGACTCTTGTTTAAACGAATGTGTTGAAAACAAAAAAAAAGCTAAGCCTTCCAGTTTGCAATTGTGCCTGGAGTACACCTGGGGCCCACCCACTCCTAGAACACTCAGAGGAAGCTTGACTCCTAGGACCTCTGACACACCAGGATCTTAGGTGAGGTCCCAAACTATGCCCAAATACCTAGCCTAAGTGAGACCCCACCCCAAGGACTCAGGGACACAGCAACCCCAACCCAGCCAGAGGCACAAATTCCTTTCAATATGCAACTGTGCCTGGAGCAGACCCAGGTCCTGGCTTCCTAACCACTTGTATAACACCCAGAGGACATTTGATTTCCAGCAGGTCTGACATACCCAGGATCACAGGAGCTCTGACACACCAGGATATGAGGATCTTAGAGATATTTTGACTCCAGAGGTTCTGCTATACCCAGGATAACAGAGTATCCAGTGTATTAGTCTATGTATTTTAATTGGGAAATTGAGTCCATTGATTTTAAGAGATATTAAGGAATAGTGATTGTTGCTTGTTGTTAATTTTTTTAGAGGTCAAATTGTGTTTGTGTATCTCTCTTCTTTTGGTTTCATTATAAGGAGATTACTTTCTTGCTTTTTCTAGGGTTTAGTTTCCCTCCTTATGTTGGAGTTTTCCTTCTATTATCCTTTGCAGGGCTGCATTTGTAGAACGAAATTGTGTGAATTTGGTTTTGTCATCGAATTTCTTGCGTTTTCCATCTATGTTAATTCAGAGTTTTGGTGGATATAGTAGCCTGGGCTGGCATTTGTGTTCTCTTAGGGTCTGTATGACATATGCCCAGGGTCTTCTGGCTTTCATAATCTCTGGTGAGAAGTCTGGAATAATTATAGGTCTGCCTTTATATGTTACTTGACCCTTTTTCCTTACTGCTTTTAATATTCTTTCTTTGTTTTGTGCATTTGGTGTTTTTACTATTATGTAACAGGAGGAGTTTCTTTTGTGTTCTTAACTATTTGGAGTTCTATAAGCTTCTTTTATGTTTAGGGACATCTTTTTCCTTTAGGTTAGGGAAGTTTTCTTTTATAATTTTGTTGAAGATATTTACTGGCCCATTGAGTAGGGAGTCTTCACTCTGTTCTATACCTATTATCCTTAGATTTGTTCTTCTCACTGTGTCCTTGATATCCTTTGGGCTAGGAGTTCTTTGGATTTTACATTATCTTTGATGGTTATGTCATTGTTTTCTATGGTATCTTCAGCTCCTGAGATTCTCCCTTCTATCTTTCGTATTCTGTTGGTGATGCTTGCATGCATGTCTCCTGATCTCTTCCTTAGGTTTTCTATCTCTAGGGTTGTCCCCTTTTGTGCTTTCTTTATTGTTTTTATTTCCATTTTTAAATCCTGGATTTTTTTTAAATTCCTTCACCTATTTGGTTGTTTTTTCCTGTCCTTCTTTAAGGGATTCTTTTGATTCCTCTTTAAGGGCTTCTACTTGTTTACTTGTAGTGTCCTCTATTTCTTTAACGGAGTTATTTGTATCTTTCTTAAAGTCCTCCATCATCATCATAAAATTGTACTTTTAAATCTAAATCTTGCTTTTTTGGTGTGTTTGGATATCCAGTATTTGCTCTGGTGGGAGAGCTGTGCTCTGATGATGCCAAATAGTCTTGGTTTCTGTTGCTTAGTTTCTAGTGCTTGCCTCTTGTCATCAAGTTGTCTCTGGTGTTAGCTTCTCTTGTTGTCTCTGGGAGTGCCTTGACTGTCTTGTAGGCCAGCGTGTCAGTTCTCATGTAGACCTGCTTTCTTTCCATGGCATCTGGGAACAGAAAGCTGTTCCTGGGTTTGTGTGATCTGAAGTCTCCAGGAGGGTTGCTTGGCATAGAATAGTTGATCTTACCTCTGCTCTCAGGTGTGTAGTCAATCCTGGAGACTGGCTTTCAGCTCTTGTGGCAGGCAGAAACCCAAAAGTTTCTTCCCCTGACTGTTCCTTGTTTCCTGTGCCCATAGGGCAAAGATGGCACTATATGATTTCCTCTTGGGTCCTGAATTTGGGCAGAAAGTAGTTGTCTCCTCTGAGTTCTCAGAATTCTTCTCCCTTCTTAGGATCCAGCTCTCTCCTCCATAGGATTTGGGTACAGAGAGCTGTGGGATCAGTTCAGTCCAGTTCTGGGCATAAGCAGAAACCCGCAGGTTCTTGCTGCTCACTGCTCCTCTTTTCCTTTGTTCA
This sequence comes from Rattus rattus, assembly GCF_011064425.1. NCBI lineage: Eukaryota > Metazoa > Chordata > Mammalia > Rodentia > Muridae > Rattus > Rattus rattus. The sequence goes on along the minus strand of NC_046156.1, from coordinate 210,468,163 downwards.
GAGGCTTCAATGCAGGTTCCTTTTGGGCCAGGAATGTGACCAGAAGTGGGAACAAGTGGTAGTCTCCCCTGAGGTCTCAGGATTGTCTGCACTTCTGGGTGTTCAGATCTCTCCCCTATGGGATTTGAGTGCCGTTATTTTATTTTTAATTACATATATAAGTATGCATATATACCGGAATGTGTATATCCCAAGAGGCTGTTGCATGCCCCTGAGCTGAAGTTACAGGTAATTAAGAGCAGCTTGAAGTGTGTGTTGAACAAATAAACTCAAGACTCCAATAAGAACAGTGCATTTCCTCTGAACCATATCCTAGATGCCAAACATAATTTTTTAATGTATCAGCCCTTGCATACATACATAATTATTTAAAATATAAATACAAAATACATTGTACAAAATTCCAATTAAGAGAAACTGGTTGGAAAAATGAGTGTTTTCAGCAGGAGAGGTGCAATATGTGATGGTAATGAAGAGTGATATCTAAATTCATTATGTATCTATCTGTATAAAATTTCGGAGTAAAAGTAAAAACCAAATACTCCTAAATATTCCTGAAAGTCTATTGAAAAATGTTCATGTGTTTCTTTCTTCATAAGGATTTTTATGTACTTAAAAGTATCTTATATGTTATGGACTGTTTCTCATACATATAAACATTTTTCTAGTTAATTTTATTCAATATAAAATTTCAAAATTTAGAAGGCATGACATATTTAATATCGATCTTAGACTAACCAGTAAAGCTATTCACATTAGTTCTCAACATATAGTATTTATCTTCTATTAAATATTAAAATACTCCATTATGTAAAATATTTAAATATATCTTTTTGCCTACAATTTTTTCTTTGCAAAAATTCAGGTGTGTGGCTTTATGGCTTTAAAAAGATGGATTTTCCCAATATAGAGACTTTATAGAATAAACCCAAGTTATCATACATTTATTTCTTCCCAATAATTCATTTTCTGTTATTTTAAATCATTAGTTTTTTTTAATTCTAGTTATATGAATATAACAATAAATTATATTCTTCATAATCTTTTTATGTCCTTAAGTTTTGAATAAAATATGACATTTCTTTCATGTTCGTAGTTTTAATTTATTCTATGCCATTCCTTGAAAAGAAAATTCTTCTTACTGCATTCCTCTAGCAAACAGATATTTTGATTTCTGTAATGTCAAGGTGACAGTCACCCAATCACAATCAATTCTTGAATCATATACAGTAGAAAAATAACATTGGTAAATGAACTCTAACCATCTTGATAAAATGAAGCAGGTGCTCAGATTAGCATTTCTAAAGCAGAGAAATCCATCTGCAGAAACTTGATTTACAGTAATTTTAACCTGATTTATTCTTCATTATAAGTAAGTGCTCTACCCAAGAGATATGTGAATCATGATACTTAGTGAGATAAACATATTTAGAAGATTAAGATCATGCAGACAATCTGTTGTTACTCTTCTTGAACAAGGCATTTTAGAAATCAACTCCCTTGCTTTATGTATAGGGATGTATATTGGTAAAAACAGTGTTTTTTCATAGCATTTAAGAATGTTGTAATTATGGAAGATAATAAATTTTTATTGATGACATGCAACTGGGTTTTCTGTAGTGCTCTTAGAAGACATTTTCATAAAGGTAAGAAATATTTTCATACAAGTATGTGGTTCTAAACAAACATATTTTTATATGTATTATATATGCATCTACTACTTTTGTAATCCTCTTCATATATATTTTTATTTATATACATTTTATATAAAGTATTATATATTTAATATATAATATAATAATGTGTACAATTCTTTATATATAAAAAATATTGGAAATAATTTCTGTTCTTTGACAGAAAAAACATGCAATTTTTAGTGAACTCTTCAATCTTGCGTGTATAATAATGTGAAGTGATTTTCCAATATATTATGAAATTAAGAGATATTTTGTTTAAAAGTCACATGTTCATTATGTGTTTGGATAAAACTTCCCTTCATTCTCACTGTTTCAATTTCTCTGTCATCCACCTTACCACTTTTATTATCTCAAATTTGTACTTTATATATCTGTCACTCCAAATGTACTGGGTCCATTTACTGATGTTTGTATGTGAATTACGGTGAGACCGTTTACTGTAACATAGGTGGCTTCTCAGGTCTACTCCCCAAAAAGAATGGACTTCTCCTTCCCCCAACAACCATCAATACCTCCTGATTTCATTGACTTTTCTAATTACATGCTGGGATTTTCCTGAGCTTTTTCTTCTCCAAGTCTTGTACATGCAGCTCCAGCCTCTGTGACTTCAGCTGAAATGTCATGTTCAACAGATATTCTTTTTTTTTTTTCACCATCTTTATTACTTGGGTATTTCTTATTTACATTTTGATTGTTATTCCCTTTCCCGGTTTCCAGGCCAACATCCCTCTAACCCCTCCCCTCCCCTTCTGTATGGTTGTTTCCCCTCTCCATCCTCTCCCCATTACAGCCCTCCCCCCAACAATCACGTTCACTGGGGGTTCAGTCTTGGCAGGACCAAGGGCTTCCCCTTCCACTGATGCTCTTACTAGGCTATTCATTGCTACCTATGCGGTTGGAGCCCAGGGTCAGTCCATGTATAGTCTTTGGGTACTGGCTTAGTCCCTGGAAGCTCTGGTTGGTTGGCATTGTTGTTCATATGGCGTCTCAAACCCCTTCAAGCTCTTTCAGTCCTTTCTCTGATTCCTTCAACAAGGGTCCTGTTCTCAGTTCAGTGGTTTGCTGCTGGCATTCGCCTATGTATTTGCTGTGTTCTGGTTTCAACAGATATTCTTTTACCATATTTTACTTCTTGCTCTTGTAATTTTCTTTTTACCACGTACATCTTATAATCTTACCATTTTCTCTTCCATGATGATTCTTGAGCCTGATGAAGAGGGCTTGTGATGTAAATGTTCCATTATGCCTTTTCACTCCACATTCCCTTCTTTGGCACAGTAAACAGTTGTGGTACTCAATACTAGTCAGCATCTTGTCAACTGACTTTTATGGTAGCTCCTAGAGTACACAGCTGAGTAAGACTGATGGCCATTTTTCTACCTTGACAACAGACATTGAATCTTCCTGTGCTTTGAAAGCTAACTACAAACATGTGGCTTTCATGTTAGTAGTGGCTTGATTGTTTAGTGATTTATGACTCAAGAAAGTATTGTCTTCACTAATAAGGTTTATCATCAATTGTGGAGACTCTCAAAGTACAGTGGTAAAACCCAGTAGTATTTGGAGAATATATGAGACCCACCAAGTAACATCTAGAAAAGCCATCTATTCCTGGTCTGGACTTTTTATCTCATAAGCTTTGTTGTCAGTGAAAGTCATTGTCCTATGTTATATGCTAATCCCATTTAAATTATTTTATCCACATATATGCATACATTTACAAGGTTTCTAGAGTAAGTAATGTTTCTTTTGAATTTTCCAAAGGCCTTTAGTGTTAGTTAACCCTTCCTATAACCTTTATGTTCTTGCTATCTCCCTCCCCCGCCACATTTAATTCTTCCTGTTTCACTATTTGTCATTATCCCTTCATAATAACTGCATTCTATGTCCCTTCCCTCAACCCTTATGGCCATGACATAGTCCTATTAAATTCTCTGGTTTATATGGTCAATGGAATTTAATATAAAAATCTAAAGATTCAAAGATACACAGGAAAGGCACAATATACAATAGTTATCTTTCTAGGTATGAGTTTGCTCACTGCAGATAATTACTAGCTCTACACATTTACCTTGTATCAATAACTTTTCTGGTGGTGTGATGAGACACCAATATCAACTTAATTAGTAAATGATATATTAGTTTTAGACTTTTGGCTCCAGAAGGACCATCTCTAAGTATTGCATATGGAAAGTATGTGGCGAATGGTAGCAGGCAGCTGAAGTAGGAAGTGAAGAGACATCAGGCAGAAGAACAAACTATAAGTAAGGGTCAGGCTATGAACTCTCAATCCCTGCCCCAGGGACAAATTTTCTCCAGCAAGGCTGTAGAATGTCTCTGAACAACATTATGAACTGGAGACATAGTGTTGAAATACATGAAAATATGGAGAAATTTGTTATCTAAACAATTTTGGTCTCCATATGATTATGTATTTATCACAGTGCAAATTATATTTAGTACTAATTTAAAACTATGAATAGTTTTTATAATCTTAGTGCCACTGAAAAGTATAAAAATCACTTCTGAGAATTAGTGAAATCTTTTAAATATAACCTTTGTAAACTGAAAAATACATATTTTGAATATACAATTAACACAGAATATAGATTCCCATTCTAAAAGAGAGGAATGGAGGCAGAGTAAGAAAATATCAGACTGCCTTAAGATTAAAACTAAACATCATATCATTTAGCTCCATGCCTTCTCTCTCTCTCTCTCTCTCTCTCTCTCTCTCTCTCTCTCTCTCTGTGTGTGTGTGTGTCTCTGTGTGTGTGTGTGTGTGTGTGTGTGTGTATGTGTGTGTGTGTGTGCTTTCTTTTCTTATTTTTTTTTCTTTTTTTTGGAGCTGGGGACCGAACCCAGGGTCTTGCGCTTGCTAGGCAAGCACTCTACCACTGAGCTAAATCCCCAACCCCGTGCTTTCTTTTCAAGAGAGAGAAAGCACATTTTGTTGAGTGATTAGGGAGGTCAGAAGAAAATACAAGGAGTTTGGCAACAGAAAAATATGATTGATCAAAATATAAATAAAATTATAAAAGGAGACTTTCACTCCAAGGATCTTATATTATTCTGCCCCTTCAGTTTTGTTGCCTGTAACGTATCTCTCTTGAGCTAGTTCCACTTCCTGTATACAACTACTCTTGGACTATGTTTCATGTCTCTAGCATTTCCAACATCTTGGGGTCCATACTGAAATCCCAGCTTCACAGTCAAAGAATAATAGAATCCTGTATTGAAGCTCTGCCTGGACTAGAACACATTATATACTAAAGAATTGGCCTGAATTTCTGAATACTACTTCTTCAGTATCCTGAGTCCTGGCATGCCAAGTGTGTCTGTCATGCTTAACTCATGTAGGAACTTTAGACTTACACTTCCTGCTTTAATTGAGGTAAGTTTCTTAGGTTTTGAATTTGCTCTACCGGTTAAACATTCATGGTGTCTACCCTGAAGGTTCAATATAAACTCAAGTCTAGGCCTCTCTAGCAGTCTGTGAATGAATCACCTGACCTAAAATGAAAGGACAGACTTTCACAGAAGTATAGCTACAGGCTGTGTAAAATATAGAGATACTACAGGGTAGGAGTCTAAAACTGAAAAAACAGACACCTGTGGCAAGAACCTTTCCCTAATGGATAAAGATTTCAGGGGGCCAATCACTGGGCAAGGAGTTGGCAGGACATCCAAATCAGAGTGGGGAAGAAAAAAAGGAAGAAGGGACTTGAGGCTTTTGGTGATGGAGCGAGAGATGGGTGTAGAGGATGTAATGAACTAGAGGCCTGGGTTAAATACAGATCCTGGAGGATCTGCCACTGGAGGATTTAACTTAGTTTGGCTTACTAATTAGGATGTTAGTAGTTGCACCCAATGATTGAGTTACCAGTTATTTCTAAACTAAGTTTGTGTGGTATTTCCCTCAATCTTTTGACTCAACTGAGTTCAAGAGAAAGGTACAGGGCGAACAGAACTTGTATGCATGGTGCTGGTATGGTAGTAACTCACCATGGGAACTTAGCAAGTCGAGTGGAGACATTTTGAGAGCTCTGGAAGAAGTCAATGTATTACTTACTATTTGCAGATTATATGACAGTATACATAAGCTACCCCCAACATTTTACCAGAGAACTTCTACAGCTGAAAAACAACTTCAGCCAAGTAGCAGGATATAAAATTAACTCAAACAAATTAGTAGCCTTCCTTTATATAAATGATAAACAAGCTGAGAAAGAAATTAGGGGTACTAACACCCTTGACAATAGCCAAAAATAGTATAAAATATCTTGGTGTAACTCTTATCAAACAAGTGAGAGATCAAGTACATTAAGAGCTTTAAATTACTGAAAAGAGAAATTGAAGATGGAAATCAGAAGATAGAAAGATCTCCAATGCTCATGAATTGGTAGGAATAACATAGTGAAAATGGACACTTTACCAAAATCAATCTACAAAGTCAATGCAATCTTCTTCAAATTTCCAACTCAATTCTACACAGACATGGAGAACAATCCTGAACTTCACATGCAAAAACAAAACAAAACAAAACAAAACAAAATACCCAGGATAGCCAAAACAATCTTCAACCACAAAAGGACATTTGGAGGAATCACTATCCTTCAACTCAAGCTGTACTACAGAGCAATGGTGATAAAAGCAGCATGATATTGCTACAGAGAGAGACAGCTTGATTAATGGAAGACCCAGAAGTAAACCCATACCTGTGGAACTTGATCATTGAAAACGAATCCAATACAATGGAAAGAAGAAAGCATCTTCAGTGAATGTTGCTGGTCAACTGGCAGTCTGTATGTAGGATATAGGAGAATGAAATTAGTTCCATGTTTATCACCTTGCACAAAGCTCAAGTCCTAATGGATCAAGGACCTCAACATAAAACCAGATACACTAAAATTAATAGAAAAATTAGAAAAGAGCCTTCAACTTACTGGAACAAGGGGAAATTTCCTGAACAAAACACCAATGGCTCAGGGTTTAAGATAAACAATTTATAGATGGAACTTCATGAAACTGAAAAGCTTCTGTAAGGCAAAAGACAAGTGTCAGTAGGAACAATCAACAACCTACAGATTGAAAAAAAATCACTAACCCCATATCAGACAGAGGGATAATTCCCAAAACATATAAAGAACTCAAGAAATCAACCTCCAAACCCTATTAATCCAATTAAAAATGGGGTACAGAGCTAAACAGAACAATCTCAAATGGTTAAGAATGGCTTAAAGGTAAGTCCAACATCTTCCGACATCAGAGAAATGCAAATCAGAAGGACCCTGAGGTTCCATCTCACACCAATCAAAATGGCTAAGATAAAAAACCTCAGTTGACAGTACATGCTGGCTAGGATGTGGAGAAAGAGGAACATTCTCACTTGAGTCTTCCTTTCTATTTGGCTTATTTGGGTCTTCTGATTCCAGCATGGTTAACCTTTACTTTATGACTGATATCCACTTAAAAATGAATATATACCATGACTGTTATTTGGGGTCTGGGTTACTTCACTCAGAGTGATATTTTCTAGTCTTATGTATTTGCATACGAACTTCATGATGTCCTTGTTTTTAATGGCTGAGAAATATTCTGTTGTATAAATGAACCACAACTACATTTTCTTTATCCATTTGTAGGCAAGGAACACCTAGGATGCTTCCAGTATCTGATTATTATGATTAAGCTACTATGAACATAGTTGAGCAAGTGTCCTTGTAGATGTTGGAGCATCTTTTTGGTATATTCCTCTGGAGGAGTGTGTCTGGGTCTTAAGGTAAAACTATTCCAGGTTTTCTGAAAAAACGTTCCAGTTGATTTCCAGAATGGTTCTACAAATCTGTACTCCCACCAGCAGAGAAGAGGTGTTTCCCTTGTTCCAAAACCTATACAACATATGGTATCCTTTGAGTTTTTGCTCTTGGCCATTATGTCAGGGATAAGGTAGAATCTCAGGATCATTTTCATTTCCCTAGTGACTAAGGATTTTGAACATTTCTTTTGATGATTCTTTGCCATTTGCCATTTGAGACTCCTCTGTTGAGAATTCTTGTCTTATCTCTGTACCCCATGTTTTAATTGGGGGATTGTTGGTATCTAACTTCTTGAGATGTATATGGTGTGTGTGTGGGGAGAGAGAGGGAGAGAAAGCAAGAGAGACAGAGAGAGAAAGAGAGAAGAGAAGAGAGAAGAGAGAGAGAGAGAGGGAGAGAGGGAGAGAGAGTTAAGAAAGAATTTCCCAATCTGTATGCTGTCTTTTTGCCCTAATGACAGTGTCCATTGGCTTACAGAAGCTTCTTCATTTCATAATGTCCACCTTATTAATTCTTGACCTTAGCACCTGAGCCATTGGCATTCAGTTCAGAAAGTTGTCTCCTGTACCAATGAGTTCAAGGATATTCCCCAATTTCTGCTCTATTAGATTAGATTATCTTGTTTAAAAATGAGGTCTTTGATCTATTTAGACTTGAGTTTTGTTCAGGGTAATAAATATGGATCTTTTTGCATTCTTCTACATGCAAACATCCAGTTAGACCACCATCATTTGTTAAAGATAGTCTCTCTTTTCCATTGTATGGTTTTAGTTTTTTTGTCCTAAATCAAGTGTCTGTACATGCATATATTTATTTCTGGGTCCTCAATTCAATTCCATTGAACCATCTGTTTGTTTTTTTCCTATACCAATACCATTGATTTTTTGCACAGCTTCAAATCATGAGTTGTGATAATTTTAGAAGGTCTTTCATTTTTCAGGATAATTTTAGCTGTCCTGGTGTTTTTTTTCCATATGAAGTTGAGAGCTAATTTTATATTTAGCCATTTTGCTGATGGTGTTTCTCAGCTATAGAAATTCTCTAGTAGATGTTTTGAGGTCCCTTATGTATTCTATCATATCATCTGTAAATAGCAATACTTCAACGTCCTTTCCAATTTGTATCCTAGTGACATCCTTTAGTTGTCTTTATTGCTCTAGGTAGAACTTCAAGTACAAAATAAAAGAAATAGGTGGGAGTGGACAACCTTGTATTGTCCCCTATTTTTATGGAAATGCTTTACGTTTCTCTCCATTTAATTTGACATTGGATATTGGCTTCATTGTATTTAGGTATTCACCTTGTATCCCTGTTTTCTTTAAGACTTACATGAAGGGTTATTAGATTTTGTCAAAAACTTTTTCTGCATCTATTGAAATGATCATGTATTTTTGTTTTTTTTCTTTAAGTTTGTTTGTATGTTGAGGTATGTTGATGAATTTGTGTATATTGTCCATCTTCTGCATTCCTGGGATAAAGCCTACTTGGTCATTGTGGATGATGTCTTTGCTCTGTTCTTGGATTTAGTTTGTGAGTATTTTATTGAGTATTTTTGGCATCAATGTTCATAAGGGAAATTGGTCTGAAATCCCCTTTCTTTGCTGGGTATTTGTGTGGTTTAGGTATCAGTATGACTGTGGCCTCATAGAATGAGTTTGGCAATGTTTTTTGTAGTGCATTGGCTAGTTGCTACTTGTACTCTAATCTTAACACTAGTTTCTCAAGACATGGTTACCCAAGAGATGAGAGAGTCCACACATAGATCTAAATGAGTCTATGTTATCTTGCAACCAAATTATTTGTGATTTTTCAGTAAAGTCAATAGCTGGGCAAAAAACACATTGCTGGGTTTTAGGGTTTTGGGAGGGAAAGAAGAAGGTGCAGATGAAGAGAAAGTCACTATGGCTTAGGAATCAAGAAAAGATGGCCCTGAAGGCTGGCCAACTGAAGTTAAAAGCAGCCCAGATGCATCATAATAAATAATAACTCAGGTTATTGTTAGGAAGTAGATTTTAATAGGATAGAATGTAGCATTCACTTCTAGTGATGATTAAGGCTTATTTTAAACATAAAGGCTGTATGTGTCTTTTATCCAGGAACTAAATGATCCAAGACTGGGTAGAAACCAGAATTGGGATTAATAATTTTATAATTCCTTCTGTTTCTATTTTGTATAATATTTTGAGGAGTATTAGTATTAACTCTTCTTTTAAAAATTTCATAGAATTCTGCACTAAAACCATTTGGCCCAGGGCATTTTCTTTCTTCCATTTCTTTCTTCATTTCTTCCTTTCTTCCTTTCTTCCTTCCTTCCTTCCTTCCTTCCTTCCTTCCTTCCTTCCTTCCTTCCTTCTTTCCTTCTTTCCTTCTTTCCTTCTTTCCTTTCTTTCTTTCCTTTGGTTTGAGACTTTTAATGACTGCTTCTACTTCCTTAGCTGTTATAGGACTGTTCGTATAGTTCACCTGATCATGATTTACCTTTGGTAGTAGGTTTTTGTCAAGGAAATTATCATTCAGATTTTCCAATTTAGTGGACAAAAGGATTTTTAAGAAAAAAATCTAATGATTCTTTGAATTGTCAGTGTCCAGAGCTATGTCTCCTTTTTCATTTCTGATTTTGTTAATGTGGGTAATGTTGTCTAGCTTGTTGATTTTTTTTTTAGAGAACCAGCTTTCATTAATTCTTTGTACTGTTCTCACTGTTTCTAATTGATTGATTTCAGCACTAAGTTTGAGTATTTCCCACCATCTGTTTCTCCTGGGTGTGTTTCCTTTTTTTTTCCCCCTAGAACCTTTTGTTGTACTTTCAATTCATTAGTGGGAGAATTCTCTAATTTGTTTATGAGGGCACTTAATGCTATGAAATTTCTTCTCAGCACTGCTTTCATAGTGTACCATAAGTCTAGGTATGTTGTACCCTCATTTTCAGTGAATTCTCTAAAGTCTTTAATTTCTTTCATTATTTCATTCCTGATCCAGTTGTTCAATTTCTATGAATAATTAGGCTTTCTGATATTTTTGTTGTTGTTGAAGTCTACCTTAAATCCATGATGATCCAATGAGATGCATGGGTTATTTAAATTTTCTTATATCTAAAGGCTTGCTTAATTACTGATATAATGTCAATTTTGGAGAAGTTTCTATGAGGTGCTGAGAAGAAGATATAATCTTTTATGTTTGGTTGAAATGTTGTGTAGATGGCTGGCAGTTCCATTTGAATCATAAACTATAGTTGTGTTATTTCTCTGTTTAGTTTCTTTCTTGATAATCTGTTCATTGGTGCGAATAGTGTGTTAAGATTTCCCACTATTAAGATGTGGGGTTTGATCTGTGATTTAAGCTTTATTAATGTTTCATTCCTAGATAGGAGTGCCCTTGAATTTGAGATGTTCTCTTGGTGTTTTTTGCCTTTGACAAGTATTAAGTGTTTGGACCTGACTCTTTTACTTACTTTTTTGTTGAAAGTCTATTTTATTAGATATTAGAATGGCTACTCCAGCTTTTTTTTTTGGGGGGGGGCTTTTTACTTGGAAAACCTTTTTCCAGATCTTTATACTGAGACTGAATATCTTTGCTGCTAAGATATAGTTCTTACATATAGCAGACTGATAGATTGGGTTTGTTTCTCTTCTATTGGATTTAATGCTGTGAAATTATTTATTTATGTATTTTCTTAATTGTAGTTAGCCTCATTGGTTTGGGGATTTCCTTCTAGTATTCTGAACGGGGCTGAGTTAGTGGAAATGTATTCTTTAAATTCGTTTTGTAACGGATTATCTTGTTTTCCTCATCAATGGTGACCAAAAGTTTTGGTGGATATAGTAGTCTTGTCTGACATCTATGATCTCTTTGGGTTTGGAAGACCTCCACCCAGAGCCTTCTACCTTTTAGATTCTCAGATGTGAAATTGGGTGTAATTCTGATAGGTATGTCTTTTATGTATTACTTGGCCTTTTTCCATTTTAAAATCATTTCTTTAAGTATATTTAGTATTTTGATTATTATGTGGCAGGAGGATTTTCTTTTCTGGTCCAATCTGTTTGGTGTTCTGTAAGCTTCTTGTACCTTTATAGCCATCTCCTTCTTTAGCTTAGGGAAATCATCTTCTATGATTTTGTTGATGATGTTTTATTGGTCTTTGAGATGAGAATAGTCTCCTTCTTCTATTCATATTATTCTTAAATTTGGTCTTTCCATAGTGTCCCAAATTTCATGAATGTTGCATGTCATGAACTATTTAGGTTTTACACTTTCTCTGACTTTATTTTGATTTCTTCTATTGTATCTTCTACAACTGAGATTCTCTCTTCAATCTTCTGTATTCTGTTGGTGATGTTATGTCTGTATTTCCTGTTCTCCTTCCTATGTTTTCCATCTCCAGGATTGCTAGAGTATGTCTTTTCTTTATTATTTCTGTTTCCATCTTCTTGTCTTGGCCAAATACTTCACCAGTTTGATTGAATTTTTTTTCTTTCTTTCTTTCTCTCTCTCTCTTTCTTTCTACACATTTGGTTTCTTTTTTTTTTTTTAAACTGGTACCTGTTTGAATGTATTTTCCTGTATTTCTCTAAGGGACTTATTTCTGTTTTCTTTACAGGTCTCTATCATCTTTATATGATTGGGTTTAAGATTCTGTTCTCATGCTTCAGCTTCATTATGATATCCAGTATTCATCATAGCAGGCTAGCTGGGCTCTGGTGGTATCATATTGCCTTTGGTCTTGTTGATTGTGTTTTTATGCTGTTCTTTAGGCATCTTGATGTGAGCTGGATAAATCCAATGGTAGCAGGACTTCTTGGGAAAGTGAAGTAAGCAGTGGGCCAGATGATACAGGTCAGGGTACTCAACACTGCTGGGTGTGCTTCAGTCAGAACCTGCTATGAAGTCTGTGTCTCTAGCAGATTGTACTCTGAAGACTGTGTCCCAGATGGACCAGATTGGATGATGGGCAGAAGGGATTGGTGGAGGGAGTTCATGATGTTTAGTCTTGGGCCCCTCAAAATTTCAATGTGTAATTGGGGTGCTTTTTGAGTCCCCCCAAGGATCCCCTGATTGAAGATTGAGCCCAGAGTTAAAAAAATGAGGATCAATCTCCTATTATATCACACTTTATGAACCTCAGTAGTTGTCATGTGTTAATCCTTAAGTGTAATCAAAGACAATTATTAAGTAAATAATAATGCTTAATGATGTGCTTGTGTGATTAAAGAAAGAGTACAAAATCAAGAGACATATGCTCTGGTCAGGGCCTTGTTGATGGTTTTCTTGTTATCCATGGTAAAATTTTTTAACATAATTATAGCAGAGTTTGTTTTCCCATTAATAAAAGGAAAGTCCACATGTATAGTCACCTGTGCTAGCATAAATAAAATTGGAGCATATCCAAAATGAACTAAACAGTGATCAAGGAAAGAGAATATAAATACGATCCAAAGAGTATTCAAAGAAACATGTTAAGAGAACAAGTTGACTAGGCAGTGTATGCTGATAGAAGAGTGCCTTTCTGCCATTCTCAGGGTTTATAAACCTAAACCCAATGAAAGATGAAAAATTACTGAAAACTTACATTCCTGTGAGATGTTCAGAGCAAGATGAAAAATAATATAAACAACAGAGAGGCAAGATTAAGAGAAAGAAGATCTTATTGAGGCTAAATATAAATAATTATATGTGTGTAAATATACTTAGGTCATTTCTCCAATTATTTTCATTTAAATTTTACATTCAAAAACACTATCATCCATTATATCAGATATGTGAATGTTTTCTTTGAGTCACTTTCTATTCACTCTCTAAAGAACTACTTATTTTTTTATGTTCTATTAACAGCTGAATCCTCTTTTATTTGAGCAAATAAAAATAATCTTAGCTGCTTTTAAAGGCCACATTTAAAGATTTCTATCACGATGATGTGTTTCAAATGAAAGGAGTGCTTTACAAATCTCAACAATAGCAGAATAGATATGGATAGCACATGCATGCCTGCCTCATGCTTTCCTTTCCATTTTGAAAGGAATGAATAAAAAAATTTTTAAATGTGAATTATTTCCTTAAAAACCAGCACATAGAAAAGGCTTCAAAATGAGATCTTAGGCATTATGTAAAAAATGTCATTAGGTATGCATATTTTTTAGTATAATTATCCTTGCATGAATTGTTTGTTACTTGAAATCATTGTTGATAGCAATGACTATAGTCAGAAAGTACTGACAGGGTCATCTTAAAAAGAACTGGAAGAGAAGTCACCTATTATCTTAAAGTATTCTTGTATCTCGAAGTTGCTGGCCCCTGTTACACTAAGAGGATAATGAATAATGATAATATATTGTATAAGTAAACTATTTTACCTCAAGAAGAATGTTTTATCTTTTGTCTTAAATATACTCCTAATAAAGCAGAATAACCTAAGGTTAGAAGATGAATGTAAGAGAAAACTGAGGATTCATATTTTCATTCAATATGCTAGTGATAAACAGTAATTTTCTTAATTTTCTCAATAAAGTACCTCTCATATCTCTCAGATGGTGACCTTACACTATAAAAACTGTCTTAATTTTCAACAGTAAAAATTTAAGAGTAATAAAAATGAGGGTCTGAGAGTTAGGGGCTGTTCCCACAGCCCTGGCACATAAAGCCTGCCTGCAGAGAGCTGGTCTGTCAGGAGCACTCTCCCTCCTAAGCCCATAGCATAAAGGGTGACCCCACTTTCTCCACATTGACTGTTCAAAGAGAGACACACTCGAAATGCACAGGGCTCAGGAGTCTCAGAGCAGTGGCTGACCCACAGTTCTCAGACAAAGAACTGGTCTCCCAGGAGCACTCCCCAAAGATCACAGACTCACAGGCTCACAGGCCCACAGGACAGACAAACTCCAGTGAGAGACAGCAAGACCAACTAACATCAGAGATAACCAAATGGCAAGAGGTAAGCACAGGAACCTGAGCAACAGAAAGCAAGACTACTTGATATCATCAGAACCCAGTTCTCCCACCACAGCAAATATTGATTATCCAAACACATCAGAAAAGCAAGATTTGGATTTAAAAACATTTCTCATGATTATGATAGAGGACATTGAGAATGACATAAATAACTCCCTTAAGGAAATACAGGAGAACAGAAGTAAACAAGTAGAAGCTCTAAAAGAAGAAACACAAACATCCCTTAAAGAATTACAGGAAAGCACAACAAAACAGTTGAAGGAATTGAGTAAAACCATCTAGGATCTAAAAATGGAAATAGAAACAATAAAGAAATCATGAAGTGAGAAAGCCCTGGAGGTAGAAAACCAAGGAAAGAAATCAGGACTCATACACGTAAGCATTGTCAGCAGAATACAAAAGATAGAAAAGAGAATTTCAGGGACAAAAGATACCATGGAAAATATTGGCACAACCATCAAAGATAATGCAAAATACAAAAAGTTCCTAGCACATAATATCCAGAAAATCTGGAAAACAATGAGAAGATCAAAACTAAGGATAATAGGTATAGAAGAGATTGAAGACTCCCAACTTAAAGGGACAGTAAATATCTTCAACAAATTATAGAAGAAAACTTCCCTAACCTAAAGAAAGAGATACCTAAAACATATAAGAAGCCTACAGAGTTCCAAATAGATTGGACCAGAAAAGAAATTCCTCCTGTCAAATATTAGTCAAAACACCAAATGCATAAAACAAAAAAGAATATTAAAAACAGTAAGGGAAAAAGGTCAAGTAACATATAAAGGCTGACCTATAAGAATTGCACCAGACTTCTCACCAGAGACTATGAAAGGCAGATGATCCTGGGCAAATGTTGTACAGACCTGAGAGAACACCAAGGCTAGCCCAGGCTACTATATCCTGCATAGCTGTCAATTAACATAGATGGAGAAATCCAGATATTCTATGACAAAATCAAGTTTACTCAATATCTTTCTACAAATCCAGTCTAACAAAGGATAATAGCTGGAAAACTCCAACACAAGGATGGAAACTACACCCTAGAAAAAGCAAAGAATGGCCATTCAGAGCCTGCTCCACCTGGGGATCCGGCCCATATACATAAAGCCACCAAAACCAGACACTATAGCTAATGCAAAGAAGTCTATGCTGAGAGGAGCCTGAAATAGCTGTCTTCTGAGAGGCTCTGCGAGACCCTGACAAATACAGAGGCGAATGCTCGCAACCAACCATTGAACTGAGAACGGGGTACCCATTAGAGGAGGTAGAGAAAGGATTGAAGGAGCTGAAGGGCTTGCAACCCCATAAGTACAACAATACCAAACAATCAGAGCTCCCACAGACTCAAGCACTACCCAAAGAATATTCATGGACAGACCCTTGGATATAGCTGCATATGTAGCAGAGGATGGGATTATTGGGCATGAATGGGAGGAGAAACCCTTGGTCCTCCCAAGGCTGGAACTCCCTCTGTGTCATGGAATGTCAGGTCAGGAGACACAAAGGGGTGGGTGGTTGGGGATGGAGAAAACCCTCATTGAAGGAGGGGAAGGGGTGTTTGAATAAGAAGTTTATGGATGGGAAACTGGGAAAGGGTATAACACTTGAAATGTAAATAAAAATCCAATAAAAGAAAGAATAAATGAAGGATGATATGTTAAAAAATTTATTCATGGCAATTCACTATGAAAAAATATCTTACTTTCTAAGAGTTTAAAAAATTTAATTTACTATGTCTCAAACAAAAGTTAATAATACACATTGAGGTCACTTATACACAAGAATGTCATCCTGTTTTGTACTCAAACTCTTTGCTTAACCTGCTTTCCACAGAACAATGTAATAATCAACTTGCCATGCTCTATATTTCTATGTATTTGATTTAAGCTAATGAAATGCTGAAATCTTAAATTATATACTCATCCACATCCTTCACCCAAGAACAATACATAATTTTTCCAAAATGATTGGCTAAAAACAGAACAAAAGGAAAAACCCAATGAACCAACCCACCGAGCAAACAAACAAAAAACAACAAGAAAATAAACTTTGAAAGCATCTGTATAATATGCACCATGAATGGTAAATGTAACACATGATAATTTGAAAGTTTTTATGAAAGTCGCCTTTATAGCTCATGCAGAGTTGTACTACTTGAAAAGATTAGAACATGTGTTCTTTGAATTAGGTTTGGCCTTGCTGTCAGAAGTGTGTACTAGCGGTGGGCTCTGATAGGTCATAATACCACTCGGAATTCATGCACTTTCTCTTCCTGCTGTCTGAAAATTTGTCTAACCATGTCTGACTTCATGTCACAATGCTCCTCCCCACAATGAGAATAAAAGTCCAAACCTCTGAAACTGTAAGAAAGCCCTGAAACTATAAACACTTTTCTTTGTAAGAGTTGTTGTGACTATAGTGTCTCTTCAGAGCAATAGAACACTGACTAATCCAGAAATTGGTGCTAATGACTGGGACATTTTTGCCAAAGGGCTACCCATGATTTTTGTGGTAGAATATAGACTTTGTAACTTTGGATTAGGAATGCAGTTGAAGGCTTAAAGTGTGCCTTAATAGACCATACTTGTAGGAATAGGGAAGTCAGCTATGTTCAAAGCAATGTACATTTTAAGGGCCTTGCTCAAGAGATTTCAAATGAGAATATTTATGTGATTTAGAGACTGTACTTGTAATATTTTAGTGAAGAATATAACTGCTTGCTGCCCTTGTCCAAAAATTCTGTGCAAGGCTAAATTGAAGAGTTAAGAATTAGTGGAATTGGCCGAGAAGATTTCATGGCAGCCTAGGGTTGACTTTGTCTTGTAACTATTGGTGGTTAATCTTATGCAGATCTATAATGAAAAAAAGCAAGCTGGGTAAGAAAAAATGAAAGATGTAAAGTTTGAAATTAAAAAAGTGCAGAAAATGTAGTTAACTAAATCCAGTGCTCAAGGACATAACATTTTAAAGAAATGTCTTATGCTAAATGGAATCAAGGGAGTGATGACTTCTTGTGAAAAACAAACCCAGCTAAGTTTCCAATTTATGAAAATGAATAAAAGAGAAAAACCAGAGGAATGGAAGAAACCCATCAAAAACAGAAGGTGACGCAGATGCAATTCAAGTAGGGGTCATGTTCCCCAACACAAAGCAGCATATGTTGGGAGCTTTGGCCATGTAGTTCTGTTTTTAGTGTCACAATATCATAAAGATGTTATGGAATATCATTTCATGGATAAAGAAAGCTTCTGATGCCAGAATTGTGTCCTGCACACCCTCTTCAGAGGCACATAGAGGTCTTTGTGTGAAGCTGTGAAGATTAAGCCTGGATAGCCATGGAGACCCCAAGATGTTGGAAATGCCAGAGCCTCATCAGGAATACTTGCCAAGGAAAGCTGAATACCAGGTATGGAAACAGCCCAAGAGAAAGAAGAGTTGGTTGCCAACAAAGCTGAAAGGAGTTAGAGATCTGAAAAATTTTGAAATCAGACACAGAGATTCACAGTTTATTGTTTGTCCTTATGGTTTTGAACTTGTTTTGGTTCAGACTCTCCTCACTACGCTCTATTTTCTCCCCTTTGGAATGTCAATTTATTTTCTTACCATTGTATGTTGGAGGTTTATGATGTGCCTTTTGATTTTACATGCGGTCACAGTTAAGAGATTACGGTTAGTCTCACAAGAGACTAGTGTTTTTATTTGTACTATGTTGGTGTTTTGCTAGATTAAGAGAACTTTTGACATTGGACTAAATAAATGCATTTTATTGTGGGGAGCGGGTGTGGTGGCAATCCCAAGATGGAGCCAGGGACTGCTGCCAAGTCTTATGACTAGCACCTGACTTCCTCATACACCAGTAGACTGAACTGATGGGGTGTGTTTACGGGTTTTTTAGTAGGGAGTGTGCTTGGGGGTAGGAGATTGCTGCTTGCATGCAGAAAGAAAGGTTCCTGAATAAACTGCTTTGAGAAGAACATCGTGGTGTTGCTCCTTTCTGCGGGATGGAGACGGAGATGACATTTTATATTATGATATGATTACAAATCTATGGTTGTAAGGGATTGGAATATAGTAGCTTGAAAGAGAATGGTCCCCATAGGATCATTAGGAATGGTACTGTTTGAAAGGAGTAAGACATGTGGCCTTGTTTAAGTCAGTATAATCTTGTTCATGGAAGTGTGTCATTGGGGTAGCCTTTGATGTGTCTGAAGCCCAGGCCAACTCTTAGAATCTTTCTCTTTCTCTTTTTATATTTAATTTATATACTTTTTTAGTATACCATTAAACTGCTGGTTTATTTTCATCTATAGGATTCATTCTTAGTTTCTTAAATATTAGAAAGGATAGAAAATAAACTTACCTTTATTTAGTTAGGGTGCTGCCTTTTTACTGTATTGGAATCTATCAGTATTTTTACTCCATTTTTAAAGTATTTTCAGGATTCTGTTTTTCCCTGCAAGCATTAGTGGTAAACTGTTCCACTTGAACCTAAGTTTTTGAGTAATGAACATAAAAATTTATGTATTTGTGTATTCATAAACATACCCACATATGATTACAATACTTATAAAATTGTTGACTTTGCTTCTAATTACAAAGAAATCTATCTTTGTTGATCAGAATCTCATCCTGAGCATTTGCAGTATTTATAAAACCCTGCTTTGCTTGTCATCTTATCCTTACTGCCTCTGATCTCCCAACACACATTATATGCTGATTGAATTTCAGCAGTTTTCTGGGAGTCAGACATCTTTTACATTCAGGCCCTTGGCAAGAATAATGACAGGCTTTGATATAACATTAAATGTATTTGGCTGAGGCTGTCACATGGCTAAGGAAAATAAATGGTGAATGACAGAAAGATAGAATTTTACTACAAGGCAAGTATAATCTTGCAAACTGTTACCTATCCATAAGCTAAAGAAATAAAAATATCTTGCAAAATGTTAACTACAATTTCCCTCATACAATTTGAAAATGAAAGACATGCTTCTTAAAACAAGTATTAAAATAACAACATTTCTTGTCACTTTAATCAGTTGATCTTACCATGGAAATTAGAAGAGAAATTTTCATCTCAAGTTCTTCATTGTCTAGGTGAAAACAATAAGAAATTTGCAATAATACTGTGATTTAAGAAAAATAATAACAGGCCTTTTAAATATAAAAACAATGAATAAATCTCCATTTTTTAAATCAAGTAGTATGTATTAGTTACAACAGAGGGTTCAAGTTGATATTTTAAATGTATTGGGTAGTTACTCAGGCTATCTCTGATATTCAAGAGTATATATGTGATCTACTTACAGTACAAACAGACATATAAAAAAATTTTAAAAGCAAAAACTGACTGGAATAAACCAAGCATAAATAGTAGAGGATCTATCTGCATTATAAACACAAACAAGGAGTGTCACTTCCTCTAGCACAGTCAGGAAGGAGAGTATTAATCATATATCACATTGAAGAAAGTATACTTTGAAGATGATTCAATAGCACTTGCTTAACATATAAAGAAGGAATGCAAAGCAGAAAAGGATGAAGTGTTTAGTCAGACAAGAAAATATCAATGTAATATGATGACTAAGCATAGTAGGACTCTTAATTATATTATAAATTATTTGTTGTAACTAATGGTGCCAGCTGAGGAAGCATTTATACATTTTGGCCAAATTTTGATGTATTTTTCCATCATCCTTTCACAAATGGTATCAGACCCTTAGTGTGAACTTCCATTTCAGTGCTGGACATTCTTGTTATTGTGCAAAGTTAATGTCTTGTGTTTCAGTAGTGTCCTGTGATTAGTTTGGATCCATGTGCCCTAGATGTCTTCCAAGTAAACTGTATTTTCAACCATTTATGTATGATTGTGTATATTTTTGTATAATTGTTGTCTTGGTACTTCGTTTGCAAGATTTTTTATTTTATGTTATTAAAAATAGAAAATGGTCGGATGTAACACATAAGGAAAAACAAATTTAAGAAAAACTAAAAAAATAAGGAAAACAATGAAGCAAGAAAAAAGTATACACAGCACAATAACACGGACAATATTAAAAACTTTAAAGTAGAGATTGATAGTCTACTAGGCTTTATCCCCTGCTCACAGAACTACAAGAAATAGTCTTCCCCAGAGAAGACTATCCAATACCAAATAGTCAAGCATAAAAATATATACCAAGTGACACTATACAAACTGTGCAAGTTGTATTTACATAGTTAGGAGTGTGTGTGTGTGTGTGTGTGTGTGTGTGTGTGTGTGTGTGGTGTATGCAACAAGGATTAAGAAAAGAGATGCCATGAACTTGAATGATGGCAAGTAGGCATATATGTAAAAATTCAGAGGGAGAAAAAGAAAGGGCAAAATGATGTAATTATAATTTCAAAAATGTAGAAGGAATAACTAAAATGCTGTATCCAAGATGTTTTGATCACATGCTTCTTTTTCTCTACCATTCCCAGATCCTCCTAGTTTACTACCCATCTCTCTCCCTCCTTCCCTAACTTCTTCACTCCCTCCCTCACTGATTCCTTCCCTCCCTCCATTTTTCCCTCCCTTCCTCTTCCTTCCCCAGTTAGTAAGAGCCAGAGATGGACCTGAGCTCAACCTTTCTGCACCTAGCCCATGTGTACCCAAACTGTGAAAATGTTAGTATAGCTTAGTTATTAAACTTGCACAATACAATGTTTGTGAAAAATATGATGAGTTGTGTCAATTTGAATTAGACATTTACACTCTAAGATTCACATTTTAAACTTAGGATTTGAAATTGTTTTATTAATCCATTAGTATATTTGGAGATATTATATTGAAAAATTATAGTACATGTAAATATCGACAACTGAGTTAAAATCTTGTGTATCTTGAGTTTTAGCCCTTATATTAACTTTTTTCCCCTAATTTTGGAGAAGTCTGAAAATTCCCACATGTTTTAGTTATATATTTTAGTTAATAGCTTTGAAATAAGGTATCAAAAGAGAAATAAATTGTACATAAACAAGCAGATGAAAGTTAATTAGAATTGGTTAATTTAGCTAACTACTAAGTCAATATTTAATGGACAGACAAAGATGATATTTGAATAATTATCTTTAAGATATTTTAATAATTTCAAGATGATATGGACATTATTTGTAATATTTCTGACACCCAGTTAATAGAAAATATTTATAAACTCATTAAATCTTTTTTTCAGATATATTTTAGTTTCGTTTATTTATTTTAATTTTACCAGGTAAAATTGTACGTATAATAGAGTACACTGATGACTCAGCATGTATGCATAATTTGTAATGATTAAAATGAAGTGTTTTTCAATATAGAAGAGATTAGAGGGTTGGGGATTTAGCTCAGTGGTAGAGCGCTTGCCTAGCAAGGGCAAGGCCCTGGGTTCGGTCCTCAGCTCCGAAAAAAAAGAAAAAAAAAGAAAAAGAAAAAAAAAGAAGAAGAAGAAGAAGAAGAGAGAAGAGATTAGAAGGTTTAAAGTGTTCCAGTGAGAATTTTTAAACATCTAATTATTCATCACAATCTCTTTTTTGCTGTTTTAGCAATTTTAGTGAAATGTTATTTCTTTTTTTAATTGGTAATTTTATTTATTTACATTTCAAATGTTATCCCTTTTCCTGGTTTCCCCTCCAGAAACCCCCTATCGCATTGTTACTCCCCATGTTTCTATGAGGGTACTTTCCCACTCACCGATTCCTGCCTCAGTGCCATGGCATGCCCCAACACTGGGTCATCAATCCTTTCCAGAACCCAGGGTCTCTCCTCCCATTCATGTCCTACAAAGTCGTCCTCTGCTACATATGCAGCTAGATTCATGAGTCTCTCCTTGTTTATATTTTTGGTTAGTAGTTTAGTCCCTCCTGAGCTCCGGGGAGTCTGGTTGGTTGATACTGTAGTTTTTCCTATGGGTTTTGAACCACTGTAGCTTGTTCAGTTCTTTCTCTAATTCCTCAAATAGGGACTTCATGCTCAGTCCAATGATTGGCAGCAAGCATTTGTCAGCATTTGTCTCTCAGGAGACAGCTGTGAGAACCCTGTCAGAAATTGCAGGCTACCACCCTGCCTGGGGGAAGGACAGATAAGGAAACAGCCTAAACAAGGAACCAGCCTGCATAGGATGAGGACAGAGAAGGAAGTGACTGGAGGGGTGGGGGAGGAAGAAATGCCAGGAAATACCCACAAGATGGGCAGGACAGGGCCAAATGAAGGAGACAATCTTCCCACTTGAGTTGACCAATAATTTTATATGTTGCTCAGGGTAACCAATCACAGTCGTCCAACTCAGGCGACCCCTGAATTCCCCACCAAAATATTTATAAAAAGTGTGTGCTTTGTGAGCTCAGGGTCTTCTCTTACCTGAATGCTGGCAGACCCCAACGTACGCTGGAACAATAAACCTCTTGCGGATTGCATCGATTCCTGTTTCTGTGGCTTTATTGAGTGGGGATCTTCTGATAGACTTTAATATCTGGTGCATTGGCGGAGAAGCCCCCCTGGGGACCCAGACGCTGTGGATCGGAAGACCGACAGCTTGAACAAGGTAATGTTGGATCCTTGTCTGTCGTCTCTGTCTGCCTGTGTGTCTTGTGGGTGGGTGTTTTTCCTTTTGTTCTGGCAGCCACATTTGGTCTGTAGTTTCGGTTTGATCCGAGGTTGCCAGAGCAGCAGGCAGACATGCCAGAATGCTGTGGCAGGAGGGGAATCTCCTGCTGGGAGAAGAAATCCAATAGGGTTCATCTCCATATGGGCACAGGGTGCTCCTGCCCTGGCCCTCAGAGTCTGTTTTTCTTCTGTGATGGTCACAGGTGGTCGGGTTTTTTGTGTGTGTCTTTTTGGTTTCTGTTTCATTTTTGGAACCTGTTGGCGGGTCACCTGGCAGGAGCGCATTGGTCTTTATGTTTGATTGCGTGTGGACTCCGACTGTGCTGTCTGGCTTGCTTTTGGTTTGTTTGCGAGCATCTGTAAAGCTTAGAGAGCCTCTAGTCTGGTTTGATCTGGTCTGGAGGTAGTCAGGAGGACTCTACTCCTTTTAGAACCTGTCCGACTCCAGTCCAGTGTAAGCTGGCAGGTCACCTGAACTTGGATTCTGTGTCTGTGAGAGGAGCAAGCTGTCTGCATGTTGATTGTCTTTCTCTTTGTTTTTGGACTTCAGTATTGTTCTGCACTCATGGCAGGGGTGAAACTGAGTGCGGATTGTCTTTGTCTGTGTTCTTGGACTTGGACTGTGACTGACACTATTTTTGGACATGGGATAGACTAAATCTACCCAGTTAAGTATCTTAGTTAACCACTAGAGGAAAGGGTCTTTAGGCCAGAATTCCTCAGGTACTCAGAACAAGTGCCCTATATAGTTACCTGAAAGGGTCTAGTGGAAAACAACTAGCCCTGAAAATGGATGGCGCTGGAGTGTTGGGCCCATACCCAGCTGTCACCAGTAGTTGGAACGGGATGGGAGCGGTCCCGTTTAGACCCACCAATTTGACCAAGGGGTCAGTGCATTAGCTTTGGCCGTCTGCCCCACCCCCTTCTTGTATAAAAGCTTTTGTCTCCAAGACTCTTGGAGGTCCTGACCGTGAAGAAGAACCCTATAGAGACCAACGAGTCTATAAAGAACATCCTCCAGGAATCTTCCACTGCAGATCTGCTACTGATGGATCTTCCACCCTCTTACTGTGGCCCCAAGTTCCCACGGCCCCTCCTCAGGCCCCAGCAAAAGGGGAATGATGGGCCATGGGTATCCAGATGAGGATGGCAAGCAGGAAAGAATGTCCCCTCAGACATGGGAGCACCACCGATAGACAAGGTTGTCATCAACAGTGGATTTTCTCTGATTAGACCTGACTGGGACTACTAATACCTCAGGAGGTAAGGAGTACTGAAGGTCTACCACTAGACTCCGTTGGCAGGTGTCAAGAAGGTTTCAGGATGATCCACCAATTTGACCAAGGTATGTGAGGTTAAGCAGGGACCAGAGGAGTCACACTCAGCCTTTCTTGAGTGCCTCATAGAGGTATTCCGACGATATACACACTATGACCCCAGCAGCTAGGAACACAAAGCTACTGTGACTATGGCTTTTATAGACGAGGCTAGTAGAGCTATCAGGGGAAAAAAAAAAAAAACTTCAGAGGCTAGAGGGACTACAGGGTAAATTGTTGAGGGATTTAGTGCAAGCTGATGAACAAGGCTACCATAACAGGGAGACAGAGGAGGAGAAGGAATAGAGAAAGAGAAAGGAAGAAGATGAAAGGGAGATATAAGAGGAAAGGTGACAGGAAAGGAATTTGCTGTAGCATCTTGGCTATAGTACTTAGGGAAGACAAAGAGAGACATAACCTATCAAAATGGACCAGTGCACCTATTGCAAGGAGAGGGACCACTGGGCTCAAGAGTTCCATAACCAACACAAGCTGGGGACAGGAAATTCCAGGTCCTGGGAAAAGAGCTCCCCAAAACTGCCATGGTACTAGCCTTGGGGGAAGACCAAACAGGGTTCAGATGCCCTCTCCAAACCAGGGTAACTCTGAACATAGAAAGAAAACCCACCAAAGTCTTGGTGAATACTAGGGCCCAAGACTCAGTCCTCCAAGCTGACAGGCCAGTCTCCAGAAAAAAATAATTCATGGACTCTCCGAAGAATTGTAGACCTAAGTATGGGCTGGGTATCCCACTCATTCGTGGTCATCCCCGACTGCCTCTATCCCTTGCTCAGGAGAAATTTAATCTCCAAAATGGCTTGCATGGGCTGAAATGGCTGGGTGAGGCCATGTGTATGCATATCTCCATGCTGTGTGTGTGTGTGGAGTTTAAGACCCAGGCTGACCCTGTCTCAGTGCACCAGTACCTGATGTTGGGGGAGGCATGAGAAGGAATTAAGCCAAACGTCTCCCAGCTCCTTCAGCTTGGGGTAGTCTTAGTGCCATTCTGCCTCGAACACATCACTCCTGCCAGCGGGGCACTAACAATTATCATTCAGTCCAGGACTTTAGAAAGATAAACTGTGATAGAGTGGCTGACTTCTGCACTACTGTGCCTAACTCCTACACTCTGAGTTCTTCAGCACCTTCCAGAATTTGGTACACCATTTAGACTTGAAAGGTGCTTTCTTTTGCCTGAGCTGGGTACCCCAAAGTAAAAAATGCTTTGTCTTTGCATGGAATAACCCAGAGGTTGGAAACACTGGTCAGCTGACATGGACTAGATTCTCCACCAGTTGGGGGCAATCTGGTTACCTTACTGCCCAATCCTGACTTGGAGCACCACAGCTTGAGTGTCAATTATTGGCAGAAGCCCATGGTTGGAGGGAAGACCTCTCTGACTGACCGATTGACCCCTGCTGAAAGCCAAGGCTACGTTTTCTACAGACAGGAACAGTTTTCTTCATGAAGGTTAGAGATGAGTGGGTGCTGCCATGGTGGACAATACAAATGTCATCTGGGATGGCTGAACCTCTACCCCCGAGCACATGAGTACAGATGCCTTTGCCATGTCTTGGATGCCGTGGTGAAGCCAGCAACTTCAATGAAGTTGCCCAGGACAATATTATTCATTGCCCAGGATATCAGGAGAGAAGAGATTTCAGTGGCACAGGGCAATAACAAAGCAGATCAAGTGGATTGAGAAATGGCTATGCAGGAGCCTATCCTGGTTGCAGGCCTGCAAGAGACAGCCACTGGTAACTGGAATTGGACTAAGGGATGGCCTCACTTAGAATGTACAACAGAAGAAAAGACCCAAATTGCTTAGAAGAGGAAGGACAATGGTACACTTGAGGAAAAAGCTATACTTCCCAGAGAACAATCAAAAGACTCTCTTTGCTAAATACACAAATGGAACCACTTAAGAGATAAGAAGCTTATACAAATAGTTAAGGTATATGATATCGATTTTAGGTTTTTATCCAGAGAGACAGTAGAACAGTATAATGTATGTCACCAAGTAATGCTTAGCAAGCAAATAGGGCAAAGAGACCTAAGTCGAAGTTACAGAAGTAGAGCCAGGAAAATACAGTTATAAATATCTCCTAGTGTTTGTAGATACTTTCTCTGGATGAGTTGAGGCTTTTCCAACCAAGCAGGAAACAGCTATCTTGGCAGCCAAGAATATATTACAAGAAATCTTCCAGAGGTCTGGGGTCCCCAAGGTAATTAGATCGGACAACAGTCCTACAGTTTTGCTTCTAAGGTAAGTCAAGAATTGGCAAAGATATTGGGGGTTAATTGGAAGCTCCATTGTGCATACTATCCCCACAACTCAGGGCAGGTAGAGAGAATGAACAGAAACCTAAAATAGACTTTAATTAAATTGACCTTTGAGACTGGTACTGACTGGGTGGTGCTCTTTCCCCTGGCCCTGTTCCAAATCCAGAACACTCCCTACCATTTTAACCTGACCCCTTCTGAGATCCTGTTTGGTACCTCAACTCCCTTGGTGTCTGCTGGGCTGCCTCTCTAGAAGTTTCCCAACTCACTAATAGGAGACTCTTCTTGAGGCTCCAAGCCTTCGGCAAATACAACATGAGATTTGGCCCAAACTGTCTGTCTTATATGCACCAGGAATGCCAGAGACCCCTCACCATTTCCAGACTGGTGACTGGGTATACGTCTAGAGGCATTGGGCGAGTTCGCTGGAACCCTAGTGGAAGGGACCCTTCTTGGTGCTGTTAAAAGTATTTCAGTCCTGGTGCATACATCCCATATGAAACTACAGAAGTCTTACTTTCTGGGGACTCCTGATCCCTCCATGTGCTGATCTGTCAAACCTGGACTGTGGAACTGGAGATGAGGCTGCCTTTCTGACTGCCCTGGTGTCCTGACCTTACTTTTGACCTGTGTCAGCTGGCGGCAGGACCTCCCAACCCAGAGAAGGAGTCCTGGCGGAAGCAAACTGCTCATGTGGGAGAAAGA
Organism: Rattus rattus; assembly: GCF_011064425.1. Classification (NCBI taxonomy): domain Eukaryota; kingdom Metazoa; phylum Chordata; class Mammalia; order Rodentia; family Muridae; genus Rattus; species Rattus rattus. The sequence goes on along the minus strand of NC_046156.1, from coordinate 210,440,787 downwards.
GGACTCTGGGCTGAGAGGAGGGTGCACAATAGATGTGCACTCCCTGCACAGAGGTGTCACTTGCAGGAGACCCTCCCACTCACTACTGAGGGCCCTCAGGGGAACTGAAGGTATTGAGATACTTTCTGAGCAAATGCTACGTATAACCCAATAATCAGATTCACTCAGAAAGGTAAAGAACCAATGAGATGGCTAAAGAGAAAAGTTGGAGACGTGGGTTTTACAAATTTTGATATGATAGACAAAGTCAGAGAAGGACTAGCCAAAAGTAAGAGAGTGAGAGCAGAGTCAGGGCTGGTTCAAATCATGGTCTAATTCTTCCCCTTGGCTTACTATGCAAATATCAACATGATTAGGACCCCTTATTATCCTGGTATTGCTGGTGACTATTGGCCCTTGCATCCTTAACCACTTGCTAGCTTTTATCAGAGAGCGCATAAGCACTGTACAAATTCTAATGCTGCGGCAACAGTACCAAGAACTAGGATAGAATGACCTCATTTCAGGATTGAAATGGTCTTAAGAAAAAGTGGGGAATGTGAGAACCTTGTCAGAAATAGCAGGCCACCACACTGCCTGGGGCAAGGAGATGGCCTAAACAGGGTAAATATCTGTTATATTCTTTTGGTTCAAAACTTCTGTTAGTTTTTCTGTGTCTTTAGTTTCTGTTAGTTTCTCTATGTCTCTGTTTAGAGTCTGTTTCCATGATCTGTCCTTTAATGATAGTGCGGTATAGAAGTTTCCCACTATTATTGTGTGAGGTGTAATGTGTCTTTGAGCTTTAGTAAAATTTCTTTTATTAATGTGCATGCCCTTGCATTTGGGGCATAGATGTTCAAAACTGAGACTTCATCTTGGTTGACTTTTTCCTTTGATAAGTATGAAGTATTCGTACTTATCTTTTTGGAGAACTTTTGGTTGAATGTCGATTTTATTTGATATTTGAACACCTACTCCTGTTGTTGTAAAAATATAAAAAATAAAAAAAAGTATTGTTGTCTTTTATCCCCACTAGGTCCGGCACCACGATGCCCTAAGATATCTGCTAGATATCTTAAGTCTCAGTTAGCAAAGCATCTCACCCGCTCTGCTCCATCCTATATCACACTGCCAAAGGCCTCTCTCTTAGCGTGGCAGCAATCTCTCTACCTATCTAGTTCACAAGGCAGGTTTCCAAGCCAGAAGCCCACATCCCAACTCTGTGGTGGCCCAGACCAGTCGCTGCACACTTTCTTACACTTACTTTACTACATAAAAGGACACACAACACAATAACATTTGGCCCAATTGATAAGACATAATTGCCCAACTAAACATACAAAGCCCAACACACATCCATCCCTTAAAAACATTCATAACATCCTATAAAGGTACAGCATGGAATCTTAACATCACCTGCCATACTGTCCTGCCACAGCCTCTCTATCTCTTCCTCCTGTCTCTTTCTCTTTTCCGTTCCAGTCTCCTCATCCTTCAAACTTTTCTTCTGCTCATCCTTCCTTCTTGTTCAATGACAGACTTCCTTCTGTCTTGTTCCTGCCTAACCTGTCACATCAACCCACATACTCCAACTTTTTCTTGGTACCATTTGCTTAAAAGAGTTTTATTCAGATATCAGATTATCCACCATACTCAGCATTTGTCCCACAGCTGCCACTGGAAGAACAGTAGACTCAAGGACCTACCATCACCCCAAACTCCTGCCCACTGAATACCAACCCCCTTCTGCCTGGTTCTTGCTGCTGGGATAGACTGCTAGTTAGTCTACTCCCTGAAATGGGGGTATATCTTTAGACATACCACAGGATCCGCTGCACTCAGAACACTTGACATCATATCCTGAAGCATCCCGAAGAAACACTGTACTCAGATCATTTGATAGCATATTCTGAGGCATCCCAGGAGAGTTGCTACAAGCAGGGCTTTTGACACTTCAACCTGAGACATCCCAGGAGATACACTGTACCCAGGACACCACAGCTTGAGGCATCCCTGATACAGGGCAACTGAGCAATTGATACCATACCATCTGAAGATGTCCCAGTGCCTCTGAGGCATGCAGGGCAACTGACCCAAAGCCTCCAAGGAGATCTACTGTAGGTGGGCAACAAATCAGCAGCTCCTCTAACCTCTGAATATTCTCCAGTTGGAAGACCCCACAAGAGTTCTGCTATAATCAGGACCACAGGCCTACCAGAAGAGCTTTTACAACCGAAGGACAGAAGAGGAAGACCACAGACAGAGTCACTCAGACTAGCAAACAGTAGGGATAACCAGATGGCAAGAGGTAAGTGCAGGACCATAAGCAACAGAAGCCAATATAGGTGGGCATCATCAGAACCCAGTTCTCCCACCACAGCAAGCCCTGCATATGTCAACACCTAAAAATCAGGAAGCTGACCTAAAATCCTATCTCATGAAGGTAATAGAGCCCTTTAAGGAGGATATAAATAAATCACTGAAAGAAATATAGGAAAACATAGGTAAACATGTAGAAGACCTTAAAAAGGAAATAAATCAATCCCTTTAAAAAGTACAAGAAAACACAATCAGACATGTAAAGGAATTACATAAAATGGTCCAAGACCTAAAAGTGGAAGTAGAAACAATAAACAAATGGAGGCAAAGCTGGAAATAGAAAACCTAGGAAAGAGGTCAGGTATTACAGAGTAAGTTTTACAAACAGAATAAAAGAAATAGAAGAGAGAGTCTCAGGTGAAGAGGATACTGTGGGAAAGATTGACCCAAATGTCAAAAGAAATTAAAAACATAAAAATACAAACAAACAAACAAACAAAAACTCCTAACCCAAAACATTAAGGAAATTCAGGACACAATGAAAAGACCAAATCTAAGAATAATCAAAATAGAGAAGAACAAAGATTCTCAGCTCTAAGGACCTTCAACAAAATCACAAAAGAAAACTCCAACCTAAAAAAAGAGATGGCCATAAGTGTACAAAAAGCCTATAGAACACCAAAGAAACAGGGCCAGAAATGAAAATCCTAGTGTCACATAATAATCAAAACACTGAACATACAGAACAAAGAAAGAATATTAAAAGCTGCAAGGGAAAAGGGCCAAGTAACATGCAAAGTCAGAACTATCAGGATCACACCAATGGACTACTTAATAGAGACTAAGAAAGCAAAAAGAGCCTGGTCAGAGATCATGCAGACTCTTAAGAAAACACAAATACCAGCCCAGGGAACTATACCATGCAGAACTCTAAGTCAACATCGATGGAGAAACCAAATTATTCTATGACAAAACCAAATTCAAAGAGTATCTACCAATCCAGCCCTACAGAGGATCCTAGAAGGAAAACTCCAATACAAGGAAGATACCTACACAAAAGAAAAGACAAGACATTAAGCATCTCACAACAAAGCCAAAAGGAGAGAACAACAAGCACATAAAACTAACTACCAAAACAAATATAACAGGAATGAACTATTATCTGTCTTTAATATCTTTCAATATTAATTGACTCACCTTACCTATAAAATGACATGAGCTAACAGATTGGATATGTGAACAAGATCCAACATTCTGTTGCATAGAAGAAACACACCTCAATAACAAAGACAGATACTATCTCAGAGTAAATGTATGGAAAAAGGTCTTCCAAGCAAATGGTCCCAAGAAACAAGCTATAGTTACCAACCTAAAATAGACATTCAATCAAAAGTTATTAAGCATAATGAGGAGGGACATCAAAGGGAAAATCCAGCAAGATAAAATCCCAATTTTCAACATCTATGCCCCAAATGCAAGGGTACCCACATTCATGAAAGGTACTTTATTGAAGTTCAAAACATACTTTGAACCCCATACAATAGTAGTGGGAGACTTCAATGGCCAACTCCCACCAATGGACAGGTCATTGAAACAGAAACAAAACGGAGACACTGAACCTAATAGAGGTTATGAACCAAATGGATTTAACAGGAATCTGTAGAACATTTCACCCTAAAGAAAGACAATATACCTACTTTTCAGCACCACATGGTACTTTCTCCAAAGTCAACCATCTAATTGGTCACAAAATATCCCTCAACCCATACAAGAAGATTGAGATAATCCCATGCATCCTATTAAACCACCATGGCCTAAAGCTGATCTTCAATAACAGCAAAAACAAGAGAAAACCCACATATATGTGGTAATAGAACAACTCTCTACTCAATGATAAACCTGTCATGGATGAAATAAAGAAAGAAATTAAAGATTTTCTTGAATTTAATGAAAATATTGACACAACACAACCAAATTTATGGAACACAATGAAAGCATTGCTAGGTGGAAAATTAAGAGCACTGGTAGAGAAGCTGGAGAAATCTTACACTAGCAGTTTGATAGCATACTTAGAGTTCTAGAACCAAACTCAGCCAAGAGGAGTAGACTATAGGAAATAGTCAGGGCAGAAATTAACCAAAAGAACAAATACAAAGAAAAACTAAAAGCTGGTACCTTGAGAAAATCAACAAGATAGATAAACACGTGGCCAAACTAACTACAGGGCCCAGAGCCAGTACTCAAATTAACAAAATCAGAAATGAAGAGGGAGACATAACAACATAAATGGAGGAAATTAAAAAAATCACCAGATCCTACTACAAAAGGCTATATTCAAGAAAACTTGAAAATCTAGATGAAATGGATATTTTTCTAGACAGATAGCATATACCCAAGTAGAATCAAGAGCAGGTAAACTTTCTAAACAGGCCCATATCCCATAAGGAAATAGAAGTCACTAAACATCCAAAACAAAAAACAAACAAATAAACAAACAAACAACAACAACAACAAAAGCCCAGGGCTGGGTTTAGTTCAGAATTCTACTAGACCTTCAAAGAAGATTGGAAATCAGTCTGGAGGTTACTCAGAAAATTGGACATAGTACTACCTGAGGACTCAGCTATACCACTCTTGGGCATATACCCAAAAGATGATCCAACACATAAAAAGGACACATGCTCCACTATCTTCATAGCAGCCTTATTTATTATAGCCAGAAGCTCAAAGAACCCAGATGGCCTTCCACAGAGGAATGGATAGAGTAATGTGGTACATTTACACAATTGAGTTCTACTGAGCTATTAAAACAATGACTTCATAAAATTCATAGGCAAATGGATGGACTTAGAAAATATCATCCTTGCTGGGGACAACATATGATGACAGGACTCCCAGCAGTAGGCCTGATGCAGACATCTCAGAAGCCGACTGGCAGCTCCTTATAAAAAAGGGTGACATCTGGGGCCTGAGAAGCAGGAGTTGCATCTCTCCAGGGGGCCTGCCATCTGAAACAAGAGGCTACCCGAAGTAGATTGTGATGGAGACATCTCAGTATCCTGCAGCAGTTCTTTGTAATAAAAGGTTGTTACCATTTCTCCTAACCTTAACCCTGGACAACAGCTTTATAGATTTCATTTGTTTGTGACTGCTTTTCGGTTGGCTTTAGTGTTCATAATTATTCTATTATATTTGACTTTCCTACTTCTTTCTCCTTTTGCTCTGGTGAGTTCTGTGAAACTAGATATTCTCTAATGTAATAATTCTTAAACAATTGGAAATTGATACATAGGGGCACAGTATAGCACAGTCCTAATGACCCAGGTGCATGCTGTGTAATCTCATCTTGGAAACAATGTAATAACTGCACAATAGTAGTTCCAAATTAATACTTGAACTGCAAAGAAACTGAAGAAATTAATAGAAAATGATTTAAAGCCAACATTGGGACCTAAAGAAAGGAAAGGCTATTGAAGTTAGGACATAAGTTTTACATAAAATTTGAGAGTGGTTCCTGAATAAGGAAATATAGAATACATACAATTATATACTAGTAAAACTAAATCAAAATACTGGGACTCTAATGAGAATCATTGTGTGCAATGTGAAGGAACACAAAGCTAGTGCAACAACTGAGTTAAGGGTTAACTTGATTCTTTCTGGCCACTACCTGGCAGCTTTACCCATGTCATTTATTGTTGGACCCTCCTGGGCACCCTCAGTGTTTCCCCCCTGCTGAGCCTTGCTGATGTATGTGGAAACTTTTGTTTCTAAGAAAAGAACACCTTGGCCTTTGCTGTTTGGTCGATGGGCAATAACACCATTGAGTCGGTTCCTGTTTTTATCCTGAGAACATAAACTTATTTTTCCATTTCTATATTCCTGTTTTCATCCTGAGAACATAAACTTGGTTTTGTCATTTCCAGTTCCTGTTTTTACCTGACAATGTAAACTTGTTTTTCCACAGTGCTTCCAGGGGATTTTCCACCTGATGGACTCGGTGTATATATACTGTGAACTGCAGTAAAGCTTTGGAATTCTCATAGCATGAATGACTCAAGTCTCTGTGTTTTGTTAAATTCTCCAGGCCTATGTCCAGTTCTTGGTACCATGGTGGCATGGTCACCATCAATTTATCATTAGAGCTTCATAGGAAAATGCAAGCAGCTAAACTTGGAGCTTTGAGCTCTGATGTATAAAAAGTCAAAAGTTAAAGTTTAATAATGATTAGTTAGCAATTATTATTATTTTGGCCTCAGGCCTGGAAATAAGGTTAGCTTGAAATTTTAGGGAACAATTGTATTTCTTAATTCTTTGTGGGATGTAGTTATTTTTTTTAATCTGATTTGGAAAGGATTATACAATGTCTTTTTTCTACCTGTTTTTGGAGAATCAATAAAAGACTGGGGCAACAGAAAGGCTAGAGAGCAAGTGTGAGAGCAAATGTGAGAGTGAATGAGAGATGAATGAGAGAGCAAATGAGAACGTGGGTGAAGAAACGAATGAAGGAGTGAGAGAGAGAGAGCATGAGAAGAGCATGTGAAGAGTGAGTGAACAGAGAATGTGAGGTGTGCATGAAGAGTGTAGAGGATTGTATTTGTGAGTGAAAGGAGAGTGCATGTGGTGTGTATGAGATATGCGTGAGATGTGTATGAACAGTGTGTGTGAGAATGAAAGGGTAATGAACAGAGGTGTGCATGAGTGTTGGAGTTTGAGAAAAGAAAAGCACAAAGGAGAAAAGCAGAGTGTGCAGCTTCAAGCTGCAGGTGAGCAAGTAAGAGAGAAAGAGCAGAAAGAGTGATAGAGATAGAGAGAGAGAGAGGGGGGGGAGGTGGGGGAGGGAAGAGAGTAACTTTAAGCCTTAAAATTGCCTGTCAGTTTGTACCCAAAGAGTAATCTCTGTATATTTATTATGCGCCTTCCAGATATCCCTGCTTCCAATTGAGAACTCTGATCCTGTGTCAAGGCTGGACTCAGATACATCCTGAATAAGGTAATCCAATCATCTAAAAACCACACATGATGTATACACACTGATAAGCAGATATTAGCTCAAAAGCTCAGATTGCCCACAATACATTCCACAGATCACATGATGTTCAAGAAGGATGACCAAAATGCAGGTGCTTAAGTGCTTCTTAGAAGGGGAGCAAACAACACTGTGGTCAGGACAAAACGGCAACCAACAGATTGGGAAAAGATCTTTACCAATCCTACAACAGATAGAGGCCTTATATCCAAAATATACAAAGAACTCAAAAAGTTAGACCGCAGGGAGACAAATAACCCTATTAAAAAATGGGGTTCAGAGCTAAAAAAAGAATTCACAGCTGAGGAATGCCGAATGGCTGAGAAACACCTAAAGAAATGTTCAACATCTTTAGTCATCAGGGAAATGAAAATCAAAACAACCCTGAGATTTCACCTCACACCAGTGAGAATGGCTAAGATCAAAAACTCAGGTGACAGCAAATGCTGGCGAGGATGTGGAGAAAGAGGAACACTCCTCCATTGTTGGTGGGGTTGCAGACTGGTACAACCATTCTGGAAATCAGTCTGGAGGTTTCTCAGAAAATTGGACATTGAACTGCCTGAGGATCCAGCTATACCTCTCTTGGGCATATACCCAAAGATGCCCCAACATATAAAAAAAAGACACGTGCTCCACTATGTTCATCGCAGCCTTATTTATAATAGCCAGAAGCTGGAAAGAACCCAGATGCCCTTCAACAGAGGAATGGATACAGAAAATGTGGTACATCTACACAATGGAATATTACTCAGCTATCAAAAACAACGACTTTATGAAATTAAGGGCAAATGGTTGGACCTGGAAAATAACATCCTGAGTGAGCTAACCCAATCACAGAAACACATACATGGTATGCACTCACTGATAAGTGGCTATTAGCCCAAATGCTTGAATTACCCTAGTTGCCTAGAACAAATGAAACTCAAGACGGATGATCAAAATGTGAAGGCTTCACTCCTTCTTTAAAAGGGGAACAAGAATACCCTTGGCAGGGAAGAGAGAGGCAAAGATTAAAACAGAGACTGAAGGAACACCCATTCAGAGCCTGCCCCACATGTGGCCCATACATATACAGCCACCCAATTAGACAAGATGGATGAAGCAAAGAAGTGCAGACTGACAGGAGCCGGATGTAGATCGATCCTGAGAGACACAGCCAGAATACAGCAAATACAGAGGCGAATGCCAGCAGCAAACCACTGAACTGAGAACGGGACCCCCGTTGAAGGAATCAGAGAATGAACTGGAAGAGCTTGAAGGGGCTTGAGACCCCATATGTACAACAATGCCAAGCAACCAGAACTTCCAGGGACTAAGCCACTACCTAAAGACTATACATGGACTGACCCTGGACTCTGACCTCGTGGGTAGCAATGAATATCCTAGTAAGAGCACCAGTGGAAGGGAAGCCCTGGGTCCTGTAAGACTGAACCCCAGTGAACTAGACTGTCGGGGAGGGGCGGCAATGGGGGAGGGGGGGAGGAACACCCATAAGGAAGGGGGGAGGAAGGGGATGTTTGCCCGAAACCGGAAAGGAATAACACACTGAAATGTACATAAAAATACTCAAGTTAATAAAAAAAAAAAAAAAAAAAGGAGCAAACAAATTCATAGGAGGAGATAGAGAGACTAATTTAAGAGTAGAGACTTAAGGAATAGCCATTCAGAGCCTGCCCTACCTGGGGAACCTTTCCACATACATACAACCAACAAACCCAGACAATATTGCTGATGCCAAGAAGTGAATGCTGACAGGAGCCTGATATAGCTGTCTCCTGAGAGGATCTACCAGAGCATGACAAATACAGAGGTGGATGTTTGCAGCCAACCACTGAACTGAGAATGTCATCACCATTGAAGGAGTTAGAGAAAGGATTGAAGGAGCTGAAAGGGTTTGTAACCCTATAAGAATAACAATCCCAATCAACCAGAGCTTCCAGGAACTAAAACACCATTCAAATAGTACACATGGACAGACATATAGCTCCAGATGCAAATGTAGAAGAGGATGGTCTTGTTGGACACCAATGGGAGGAGAAGTTCTGGATCCTCCCAAGGCTTGACATCTCCACTGTAGGGGAATGTTAGTACAGAAAGGCAGAAAGAGTTGGTTGGATGGGTGGGGGAACACCCTCATAGAAGAAGGGGAAGGTGTGGTTGGATAAGGGTTTTATGGATGGGAAACCTGAAAAAGAGGTAATATTTGAAATGTAAATTTTTAAAAGTTCAATTAAAAAAAAGACCTGGGACCAATATTTCTCAAACTATTTTATAAAATAGAAACCGAGGGAACACTACCTAATTCATTCTATGAAGCCAAAATTACTTTGATACCTAAACCACAGAAGGACCCTACCAAAAAAGAGAACTTCAGACCAATCTCTCTTATGAATATCGATGGAAAATAATAAAGTTCTTGCAAACCGAATCGAAGAACACGTCAAAATTATCATTTACCAGGATCATGTAGGCTTCATCCCAGTGACATAGTTTGGTTCAATATATGAAAATACATTCATTCAATTCACCATATAAATAAATTCAAAGAATAAAAATCACATAATCATCTTAGATGCAGAAAAAGCATTTGACAAAATACAGCACCACTTCATACTAAAAATATTGGATAGATCAGAAATTCACAGCCCATGCATAAACATAATAAAAGCAATTTATAACAAACCAACAGGAAATATCAAATTAAATGGAAAGATACTTGAAGCAATCACACTAAAATCAGGGTCAAGGAAAGGAAAGGATGCCCACTCTCCCCATCTCTATTAAATATAGTACTCGAAGTGCTACCAATAACAATAAGACAACAAGAAGATACTGAGTGGATAAATATTGGCAAAGAAGAATTAAAGGTATTACTCTCTGCAGATGATATGCTAGTAAAATGATAATATACTTAAGCGAACCAAAAATTCTACCAGAGAACCTTTCCTGCTGATAAAGAACTTTACCAAAGTGGCCCGATATAAAATTAATTCAAATGAATCAGTAGCCTTACTTGTACTAATGATAAATAGCCTGAGAAAGAAATTAGGGAAACAACTCCCTTCAGAATAGCCACAGATTATATAAAATATCTTGGAGTAACTCTAACCAAACGAGTGAAAGATCTTTATGATAAGAACCTCAAGTATCTCAAGAAAGAAATCGAAGAATTTCTCAGAAAATGGAGAATCTCTCAAGCTCATGGATTGTCAGAATTAACATAGTAAAAATGGCCATCCTACAAAAGACTATCTACAAATTCAATGCAATCCTCATCAAAATTCCAACATAAATCTTCAAAGACATGGAAAACACAATTCTCATTCATTTGGAAAGGCAAAAAAACCCAGAAGAGTGAAAACAATTCTTAACAGTAAAAGAATGTCTGGATGAACACCATCCCTGACCTCAATCTGTACTATAGAGCAATAGTAGTAAAAACTGCATGGTATTGGTACAGAGATAGACAGGGTGATCAATGAAATAGAATTGAAGACCCAGTAATAAAACTACACACTTACGCACACTTGATCTTTGACTAAGAAGCCAAAAATGAATAATGGAAAAAAGAAAGCATCTTAAATAAGTGGTGCTGATCTAACTGGCTGTCTGTATGTAGAAAAATTAAAATAGACCCATATTTGTCACCATGCACAAAGCTCAAGTCCAAGTGGGTCAAGGACTTCAACATAAATCCAGATAGAGTCAATCTAATAGAAGAAACAGTGGGAAAGAGACTTGAACTCATTGGCACAGGGGAAAATTTCCTAAACAGAACTCCAATGGCCCATGCTCTAAGACCAAAAATTGATAAATTCTCATGAAACTGTATAGTTTTGCAAGGCAAGTATATAGTCAATAAGAAAAATCGGCATCCAACAGATTGGGAAAAATTTTCACGAACCCCTCATCCAATAGAGGGCTAATATCCGTAATATATAAAGAACTCAAGAAGCTAATCACAAAAAAAAAAAACCCAAAACCAAATAACTCAATCAAAAACTAAACCTAGAACTAAACCTAGAATTCATAACAGAGGAATCTCAAATGGCTGAGAAGCACCTAAAGAAATGCTCCAAGTACTTAGTGAACAAAGAAGTACAAATCAAAATGACCTTACACCAGTCAGAGTGACTAAGATCGAAACCTTGGGTGATGACACATGTTGACAAGGATGTAGAGAAAGAGGAACACTCCTTCATTGGTGATGGGATTGCAAACTGGTACTACCACACTGGAAATCAATTTGGCAGTTCCTTAGAAAATTGGAAATAGACCTACTTAAAGACCCCAAAATGCCACTCTTGGGAATGTACCCAAAAATGTCCCACCATGCCACAGGGTCACTTGTTTCACTATGTTCATAATGGTTTTATTTGTGATATTTAGAAGCTGGAAACAACCCAGATACCGCATCAGAGAAAAATGGATACAGAAAATGTGGTTCATTTACATAATGGAATATTACTCAGCTATTAGGAACGAGGACATCTAGAGTTTTGCAGGCAAATGGGTGGAACTAGAAAATACCATCATGAGTGAAATAACTCAGACTCAAAACGACATGCTCAGTATGTACTCACTAAGAAGTAGATATTAAACCTCAAACAAAGTACAGATTATTCAAGATACAGTCCACAGAACTCAAAAAGTTCAACAAGCTGAAGGGCTATGTGAGAATGCCTCAGTCCTTCTTGGAGGAAGAAGAAAGCAACCACAAGGTGGGAGGGAGGGACAGGTGAGGGGGATAGGGGTTGGGGGCAAGGAGAATATGATCTGGTATTGGGGGGTGGGGACTGAAACCCTGAGGGTGAGAAGAAAGAATGGAAACAGGCCACCTCAGGAGTAAAATGGTTGGGAGGACCCTCCAGAATGTTCCAGAGACCTGGGAAGTGAGAGACTCTCAGGATTCAAAGTGGAGTACCCTACATGAAATATCCTACAGTGGGGAGAGGGAACTTGTTGAGCTCATCTCCAGCAGAAAGACAGTGCGTTAAGTGAGGGGATGGGGTAGCTATCCCTCAGTCAAAACTCTGATCCATTAGTCTTCCTGTCTGAAAGAAATGCAGGGATAGAAATGGAAAAAACCCTGAGGAAGAGAAGGTCCAGTGACAGTCCCTAAGTGGGATCCAGCTCAAGGGGAGGTCCCAAGGCCTGACACCATTACTGAGGTTATGGGACACTTACCAAAAGGGGGCTAGCATGACTGCCCTCCAATAGACCCAGCAAGCAGCTGAAAGAGTCAAATGTAGATGTTTATTGCCAGCCAAGTGGCAAAAGCTGCTGAGTCCTGTGGTTGAATTAGGGAAAAGTTGGACAAAGCTAAAAAGTAGGGTAACCCTGTAGCAGGACCAGAATTCTCAATTAACATGGACCCCAAAATCTTTCAGACACTGGATCACCAACCAGGCAGCATACACCAGCTGAAATAAGGCTCCTATCACATACAGTAGAGGACTCCCAGGTCTGGATTCAGTCAGAGATGTTCCTAATCCTCAAGAGACTGGAGGCCCCAGAAAGTTTAGAGGTATGATGGGGTGGGAACATCTGCATGGAGATGGGAGAGAAGGAGGTATTGGATGTGGAACAGTTAGAGGATGTACCAGAAGGGGAATAAAATATGGAGTGTAAAAATGAATAAAAAATTAAGAAAAATATTTATACAGCCTTTTATACTGAGCTACTGTCTGTCTTTGTCACTGAGGTATGTTTTATGTATACACCAAGATGCTGGGTCCTCTTTACATATCAGTATCCAGTTGTTTTTGTCTGTATCTTTTTACTGGGGAATAGAGTCCTTTGATGTTAAGAGATATTATAGAAAATTGATTTTTGTTACTAGAGGTTGAATTATGTTTGTGTTGGTATCTTCTTTTGGTTTTGTTGAAAGAAGATTACTTTCTTGCATTTTCTAGGGTAGAGTTTCCCTCCTTGTGTTGGAGTTTTATCTATCATCCTCTGTAGGTTCTGAATTTGTGTAAAGATGTTGTGTGAATTTGGTTTTCCAATGGAATATCTTGGTTTCTCTATGTTTATTGAGAATTTTGCTGGGTAAAATTGCCTGGGCTAGCATTTGCGTTCTCTTAGGTATGTATGACATCTGTTCAGGATCTTCTGGCTTTTAGAGTTTCTAGTGAGATGTCTGGTGTAATCCTGATAGGCCTGCTTTTATATGTTACTTGACCTTTTTCCCTTACTGGTTTTAATATTCTTTCTTTGTTTTGTGTGTTTGATATTTTGACTATTATGTGTCAGCAGGAACTTCTTTTTTGGTTCAATCTACTTGGAGTTCTGTAGGTTTCTTGTATGTTCATGGGCACCTCTTTCTTTAAGTTAGGGAAGGTTTCTTCTATAATTTTTTGTACATGTTAACAGGTCCTTTAAGTTGAGAATCTTCACTCTCTTCTATACCTATTATTATTCTTAGGTTTTGTCTTCTCATCATGTCCTGGATTTCCTGAATGTTTTGGATTAGGGGGTTGTTTTTGCATTTTGCATTTTCTTTGACTGTTGTGTCAATATTTTCTATGGTATCTTCTGCACCTGAGATTCCTCCTTCTATCTCTTGTATTCTGTGGATGATGCTTGTACCTATGACTCCTGACCTCTTTCCTAGGTTTTCTATCTCCAGGGTTGTCTCCCTTTGTGTTTTCTCTATTGTTTCTATTTCTGTTTTTGGATACTAGATGGTTTTGTCCAATTCCTTCACCTGCTTGATTGTGTTTCCCTATAATTCTTAAAGGATTTTTGTGTTTCTTCTTTAAGAACTTCTACCTGTTTCCCTGTGTGCTCCTGTATTTCTTCAAGTGAGTTATTTTTGTCCTTTATAAAGTCCTCTATCATCAATGTGATATGTGATTTTTAATATGAATTTTGTTTTTCTGGTGTTTTGGGGTATCCAGGACTTAAAGTAATTGGAGAACTATTTTCTGACAATACCAAGTAGCCTTGGTTTCTGTTTTTAGATTCTTTTGGTTGCCCCTCTCCATCTGGTTATCTCTGGTGTTAGTTGGTCTTCCTGTGTCTGACTGGAGCCTGTCCCTTCTGTGAGTCTGTGAGCCTGTGAATTTAGGAGTAATAGTGCTCCTGGGAGACAAGCTCTCTCTGAGTGGTATTTGGGTCTGGAGAACTGTGCACAGGGTTGAGCTCAGATGGATACCAGCAGGATCCTGTTCCCAGTTTTTCCTCAGTTCCTGAGCCCTGTGTTCTCCTGACAGGTTCCTCTTTGGCCAGTTATTGGATCAAAAGTTTATCTCACCTGTGCACTAAGGAGTACAGCACTCCTGGGAGTTCTGCTTTCTCTGGGCAGGATTTGATTCTAAAGACCTGTGCCACAGTTTTATCTCTGGGTTGGAGGTGGAGACTGACATTTTTGGTATTCTGTGAAATTTCAAATTACTGCACTAAAACCAAAACTGTCAATATTTTTACAAAAATAAAATAGAGAAAATCACCTCAAATTCTCACTAACTTCAGAGAAATGAGGAATTAAATGATCTACAAAAATGTGGTTTTTTTTGTTTTTGTTTTCTGTCAATTCCACAGATTAAGGAGAAGTAAAGTTGATTTCAAATAATTGTCGATTGTATCATGGCATATGTCATAGGGCATTCCAGATCAGAGACATACTAGAAATGATTTCACTAAATTCATGTTATTTGTCTGTTCTAGTCACTTACAGTTTCTCTCTATGATGAAGAAATGCTAAATATAACAGAAAACCACCATACATTTAGCTAAAATTGGAGAAGAGCCACACAATCTACTCAGCAGCATTCAGTGTATTTCTTTGTAGCATATGCTTATAATGAAAATTTGTAAGAAAATGCGTTGAAGGTTCAGAAAAATGCAGGAAGCATAGTCAGATTTCTGTGGTCACTACTTCTATACAGATTTACATCACAAGGAGAAAGTTTGCAGAGTTCTCCCTTTCAGGTTGCAGCACACTGTGGAGGGAGCTTAAACAGGATTGGATATGCATAGACTAGAAAAAAGAGACCTCAGGGGAAATCTTCAATGTGCTTGGATTCCTAAGTATCTTAAAAAAAATAATTTAAAAGCAAATTTATCCATTATAACTTCATTATAATGTTAATTATCTTGAAAATTCACATGATTATTAACTTCTCTGTAATTGTGAATAGTGAAAGCATTACTCTCATAAAGACTAAAGGAGGGCAGTTTAAATGCAAAGATCAAGTTTCCAAATCTGTATTTTTCTTTCTCACTGGGCTTGATGTAACTTTCTTCTGTAGTTCCCTGAATGAGCATATGATATATGCAAGGGTTCAGGAAGTACGTTTGCTATCATAGTCGTGACTCTAGGAATCGTCAGTGAAATCCCTAATCATTCTTTCAGTATGGAAGCAATGTAATTAAAAAAAAGTTATTTTTTAAAATATTTTATTTTTAAGCTTTCTTTAATAATTTTTTATGGTACGAACTTCATTCCTCTCCTCACCTGCTCACTTACTGCTGCCATGTCAATACCTTGCCACCTCCACCACCACCCCATGCCTACCCCCATCTCGAAGGGGATGCCTCTACCTCTACCCTACCAGCCTCCCCACTCCCTGAGGCCTCTAGTCTCTTGAGGATTAGATGCATCTTCTCTCACTGAGGCCAGCCCATGCAGTCTTCTGTTGTATATATGTCAGGGACCTTATGTCAGCGTGTGTGTGCTGCCTGGTTGGTGGCTCATTTTCTGACAGATCTTAGGAGTCCAGGTCTGTTGAGACTGCTGGTCTTCCAACATCATCCTATTACAATAATTCATGTCACTCATCAATTTGTAATATGATAACAAAGAAAGTAGTCATCTAAAAACAAGTCAGAGAGAGAGATGAGAGTGGAATTTTATGTTGGCATAAAATACAAATAACACAAAAGTAGATATTATATGCTATGTTATAGAAAACTTTTATTTGGGGTAATCATAGTGCCAAAGAGTAAATCTTAGTAGCATATTAGATGTGTGTGTGTGTGTGTGTGTGTGTGTTTTGTCAAAATATTATAAAAATAACTCAAGTACACTTCTGTGAAGCCATACCTGGAGTTCCATGGCACTGACTGTTTCATCCAGTTACTGTAGCACTGGCAAACAACTTATTTTTGTGCTATTCATCAACCATTTTATCCTTGAAAGTACTCAAGATGGTGTAGTATTGGAAAGCACACAAGAAGGTTTAATTTATGTGCCTATAGTCTTGACTATATTTTCAGAGTACAAGTATGTTGCTTCTCTTCTCAGCAAAATAACCAGTTTCCAGTTTTTTTAGTTACTCATCTTTTTGACAAAACATTTAAACAAAACCAAAATCAACCAACCAACTAAACAAATAAGTGTTATGTCCAGTTCATGAGACCCCCAAGAGACCACTAGGGACCACAACTTTGGTGCAAGCACATGAGCGTCTTTATTTAAACTTTAGCTTTGGCTACAAACCTTCTAGATGGAACAGAAAGGAGAGTAACCACCAGCTCTAGGTGACCCCCAGGGAAAAAACACAATCAAAGATTTCTAAGCCTTGGCATTACATAAAAGGGTAAAGGAATGTTGGTCTCTCCCCCAGAGCCCAGTGGTGGTGGCCATATCACTTCAAGGACAGCAAACAGTAGGTTTCTAGAAAGTAGCTTAAAATAGTGTTTGGTAGACAGGATGGAATCTGTCCTGCTGTTTTTTGTTTGTTTGTTTTCTTTTATGTTTTTTCTTTTTTCATTGGCCATGCCTATAACAGCAAGTTAACTTAGAATGGAGACTTAAGAACAAAATGGAGTTTATTCTGCTACCTCAGTTCCTTCATTCCTGCCTCTATTAGTTGATTTAGAGGCCAGTCTTGGGCTTCCTGAAGCCTGTATTGTTTGCGTTAATTTGTTGATAGCATGATCTCATTCCTATTAATTGAATATTCCTCAATCTCCTCAAACGCTGCTGAGTCATCAATCAGAAGTCAGCTTGAGTACCTCTTTAATTGCATGGGAGGAGTATTCATCAAATTTTGTCACAAAGTTAATTTATGTGCATAAGGGTTGTGGCTATAATAATATGTAGACAAAGTGAATATTCTGTTGTTATTAAGTCTAGTTTTTGTTTTTGTTTTTTTTTTTTTTGATAAATAAGTCTCTGGCCATTTCTATGTTCCTAGAGTTTTAGTCAAGATCTCTTTAGCTACCTTTCCTTCAGCAATCTTTTGAAGCTTAACATTTATTGTCTCTTGGATCTGAGGCTTTGTTGGCTAGAAGGACTCTAGCTAAATATCTATTTAATGCTTTTTTTCTTTTGTCTAATATATCTAAACCTTATTGAGAGCTGTTGAAAGCACATGGTGGTAAAACTGGAGATGTTTCCTACATTTCACCCTGTTGAAGTCTCAATGTGGGTGAGTTTCAAGTAGGGCCAAGGGCCATTCTCTTGACCTCTGTCTGTGGTGAAGAGCACCTGCAAGAACTTTGGTAGGTGACTATACTGAGTTCCCTAAGGTGCATGGAGGAGCATGGTTGTTACTTCACAGTGGGCTGAGTGTGGCAGGATAGTGTCAGTGAAGATCCTCTCTTTACAACTTAGAAACCACATCTGTTCAGGCAACGAGCCAGCATTTCTCCTAGCAAGAAGAGTAGCTGTTTACTGAACAAAATATGTGACCAGGTATCTGTTCCAAGATCTGTTCAGAGATACATCTGCCCATGTGGGTTCTTTTCTGTCCAATCTGTCCAAGTATGGAGCCCTGCTCTCTGGCAACTCACCTACCAACTCAGGGAGAGCCTAGTTAGGGCTGCAGGAGGCCCCAGCTTTAGACTTTTTTAGAGGCCCCGGATGCCTGTGTGCTCTGTGCATCAGGTTGCCTGCACTCAGCAGAGGAGGAGGGAAAGGGGGATAAGCATGGATGAGCCTTAAAACATGGAACCTGTCCTGAGAAATAAAGGAAGTCACCAAGTGATTATGGGGAATTGAACTCAGGAAGTCTGGAAGAGAAGTCAGTGCCCTTAAACTTTGAGCTAATCTGCAGTCTAGTGTCTAGGGATACAGTTCATCTACTTCTCATGTTCTCCATAGGTCCTCCTCCCAACCCTAAAGCTGATGCCACCAAAAAGGATGGCTGGCCTGGAGCTGGCTCCTCTTGTTTCTTTTCATCCTGTGGCTGTTCCTGTTGACAAAAAAGCATTAGCAGGAGGAAAGAGGTAAGACATTTGAAATACTTTATATTTTACTATTGACACCAAGGGGAGATGAAAGGTCTCCTTCCATTTTCCATCCAAAATCAAAAATCAGCCACTCCAAGATACAGTAAGTGGTCATTTCCCCTTTTCTTACATATACTGAGAGCTTGTAAGCTCTGTGCCTAACTTATTTAAAATGAGCTAAAACGATATTTAGAGGATAAAAATCAGTCTGTTTCATAGTATCAGTAAAAGTCCAGTACAGATAGATACCAGATACCACAAGAAACCCAGTAGACAAACAAAGAGGCATGAAGTAGCCATGCTAAGACTGAAACCAGAAGTGAATTCAAACACTGGATTCACAGACTCCTGCCTTGAAAATCAAAGGTGGCATGGGGAGGAAAGTAACTGATGATGAGGCTCCTCTTCCTTTACCAAAAATTCCTCCCCAGATGGGTGACTGACTCACCATCCAGGTCAGGAACATCTTCCTAATCCCTGCAGCTGTGACACTCCAGTGCATCTGCTCTTAGCCATACTTTGCCTCTTGTACAGAAACCTTGAGGCTTTTGCAAGAAACAAAAATGAGAACAGAGATGAAAGGACATTACAGAAGAAGGACAAACCACAAGCAGGTGTTTCCAAGCCTTGGCATTACACAAGAGGGTAAAGGAATATTGGTGCACAATGGTGGGCCATATTACTTCAGGATAGCAGACAGTAGGTTTCTAGACAATAGCTTAAAATAGAGTTTGGTAGACAAGATGGAATTTATCCTGCTGTTTTGTTGTTGTTGTTGTTTTGTTCTGTTTTGCCTCTTTATTGGCCATGTCTCTCTAAGGGCAAGTTAACTTACAATGGAGTCTTAAGAACAAAATTGTGTTTATTCTGTTATCTAAGTCCCTTCTCAAGCAAACAAGAAGAGGATCTCATGTTGGACAGCCTGGTCTCAAACTGGCTGTGGAGTTGAGAACAGTCTGGAACTTTTGAGCCTCCTGCTTTCACACTGTAAAGGATAGGGTCATAAATGTGCACCACCATTTTCCAGCATTACATTTATTTTTTTTTTCACACTTCAACAAGTGGACTTTTTTTTTTTTGTTCGACTTTATTTATTTATTTATTTATTTTTATTAACTTGAGTATTTCTTATTTACATTTCAAATGTTATTCCCTTTCCCAGTTTCCAGGAAAACATCCCCCTAATCCCTCCCCCTCCCCTTCTTTATGGGTGTTCCCCTCCCCATCCTCCCCCCATTGCTGCCCTCCCCCCAACAATCTAGTTCACTGGGGGTTCAGTTTTAGCAGGACCCAGGGCTTCCCCTTCCACTGGTGCTCTTACTAGGATATTCATTGCTACCTATGAGGTCAGAGTCCAGGGTCAGTCTTTAGGTAGTGACTTAGTCCCTGGAAGCTCTGGTTGCTTGGCATTGTTGTTCATAAGGGGTCTCGAGCCCCTTCGAGCTCTTCCAGTTCTTTCTCTGATTCCTTCAACGGGGGTCCTATTCTCAGTTCAGTGGTTTGCTGCTGGCATTCGACTCTGTATTTGCTGTATTCTGGCTGTGTCTCTCAGAGAGATCTACATCCGGCTCCTGTCTGCCTGCACTACTTTGCTTCATCCATCTTGTCTAATTGGGTGGCTGTATATGTATGGGTCACATGTGGGGCAGGCTCTGAATAGGTGTTCCTTCTGTCTCTGTTTTAATCTTTGCCTCTCTATTCCCTGCCAAGGGTATTCTTGTTCCCCCTTTAAAAGAAGGGGTGAAGCATTCACATTTTGATCATCCGTCTTGAGTTTCATGTGTTCTATGCATCTAGGGTAGTTCAAGCATTTGGGCTAATAGCCACTTATCAATGAGTGCATACCATATGTGTTTTTCTGTGATTGGGTTACCTTACTCAGGATGATATTTTCCAGTTCCAACCATTTGCCTACGAATTTCTTGAAGTCATTGTTTTTGATAGCTGAGTAATATTCCATTGTGTAGATGTACCACATTTTCTGTATCCATTCCTCTCTTGAAGGGCATCTGGGTTCTTTCCAGCTTCTGGCTATTATAAATAAGGCTGCTATTAACATAGTGGAGCACGTGTCTTTTTTAAATGTTGGGGCACCTTGTGGGTATATGCCCAAGAGAGGTATAGCTGGATCCTCAGGTAGTTCAATGTCCAATTTTCTGAGGAACCTACAGACTGATTTACAAAAGGGTTTTACCAGCCTGTAATCCCACGAACAATGGAGGAGTGTTCCTCTTTCTCCACATCCTCGCCAGCATTTGCTGTCACCTGAGTTTTTGATCTTAGCCAGTCTCACTAGTGTGAGGTGAAATCTCAGGGTTGTTTTGATTTGCATTTCCCTTATGACTAAAGATGTTGAACATTTCTTTAGGTGTTTCTCAGCCATTTGGCATTCCTCAGCTGTGAATTCTTTGTTTAGATCTGAACCCCATTTTTTAATAGGGTTATTTGACTCCCTGCGGTCTAACTTCTTGAGTTCTTTGTATATTTTGGATATAAGGCCTCTATCTGTTGTAGGATTGGTAAAGATCTTTTCCCAATCTGTTAGCTGCCTTTTTGTCCTAGCCACAGTGTCCTTTGCCTAACAGAAGCTCTGCAGTTTTATGAGATCCCATTTGTTGATTCTTAGAGCATAAGCCATTGGTGTTTTGTTCAGGAAATTTTTTCCAGTGCCCATGTGTTCCAGATGCTTCCCTAGTTTTTCTTCTATTAGTTTGAGTGTATCTGGTTTGATGTGGAGGTCCTTGATCCACTTGGACTTAAGCTTTGTACAGGGTGATAAGCATGGATCGATTTGCATTCTTCTACATGTTGATCTCCAGTTGAACCAGCACCTTTTGCTGAAAATGCTATCTTTTTTCCATTGAATGGTTTTGGCTCCTTTGTCAAAAATCAGGTGCCCATAGGTGTGTGGGTTCATTTCTGGGTCTTCAATTCTGTTCCATTGGTCTATCTGTCTGTCTCTGTACCAATACCATGCAGTTTTTATCACTATTGCTCTGTAATATTGCTTGAGTTCAGGGATAGTGATTCCCCCTGAAGTCCTTTTATTGTTGAGAATAGTTTTAGCTATCCTGGGGTTTTTGTTATTCCAGATGAATTTGCAAATTGTTCTGTCTAACTCTTTGAAGAATTGGATTGGTATTTTGATGGGTATTGCATTGAATCTGTAGATGGCTTTTGGTAAAATGGTCGTTTTTACTATGTTAATCCTGCCAATCCATGAGCATGGGAGATCTTTCCATCTTCTGAGGTCTTCTTCAATTTCTTTCTTCAGAGTCTTGAAGTTCTTATTGTACAGATCTTTTACTTGCTTGGTTAAAGTCACACCAAGGTACTTTATATTGTTTGGGTCTATTATTAAGGGTGTCATTTCCCTAATTTCTTTCTCGGCTTGTTTCTCTTTTGTGTAGAAGAAGGCTACTGATTTATTTGAGTTAATTTTATACCCAGCCACTTTGCTGAAGATGTTTATCAGCTTTAGTAGTTCTCTGGTGGAACTTTTGGGATCACTTAAATATAGTATCATATCATCTGCAAATAGTGATATTTTGACTTCTTCTTTTCCGATCTGTATCCTCTTGACCTCCATTTGTTGTCTGATTGCTCTGTCTAGAACTTCAAGAACTATATTAAATAAGTAGGGAGAGAGTGGGCAGCCTTGTCTAGTCCCTGATTTTAGTGGGATTGCTTCAAGTTTCTCTCCATTTAGTTTAATGTTAGCAACTGGTTTGCTGTATATGGCTTTTACTATGTTTAGGTATGGGCCTTGAATTCCTATTCTTTCCAGGACTTTTATCATGAAGGGGTGTTGAATTTTGTCAAATGCTTTCTCAGCATCTAATGAAATGATCATGTGGTTTTGTTCTTTCAGTTTGTTTATATAATGGATCACGTTGATGGTTTTCCGTATATTAAACCATCCCTGCATGCCTGGGATGAAGCCTACTTGATCATGGTGGATGATTGTTTTGATGTGCTCTTGGATTGGGTTTGCCAGAATTTTATTGAGTATTTTTGCGTCGATATTCATAAGGGAAATTGGTCTGAAGTTCTCTTTCTTTGTTGGGTCTTTGTGTGGTTTATGTATAAGAGTAATTGTGGCTTCATAGAAGGAATTCGGTAGTGCTCCATCTGTTTCAATTTTGTGGAATAGTTTGGCTAATATTGGTATGAGGTTTTCTATGAAGGTCTGATAGAATTCTGCACTAAACCCGTCTGGACCTGGGCTCTTTTTGGTTGGGAGACCTTTAATGACTGCTTCTATTTCCTTAGGAGTTATGGGGTTGTTTAACTGGTTTATCTGTTCCTGATTTAACTTCGGTACCTGGTATCTGTCTAGGAAATTATCCATTTCCTGCAGATTTTCAAGTTTTGTTGAATATAGGCTTTTATAGTAAGATTTGATGATTTTTTGAATTTCCTCTGAATCTGTAGTTATGTCTCCCTTTTCATTTCTGATTTTGTTAATTTGGAAACACTCTCTGTGTCCTCTCGTTAGTCTGGCTAAGGGTTTATCTATCTTGTTGATTTTCTCAAAGAACCAACTTTTGGTTCTGTTGATTCTTTCTATGGTCCTTTTTGTTTCTATCTGGCTGATTTCAGCTCTGAGTTTGATTATTTCCTGCCTTTTACTCCTCTTGGGTGTATTTGCTTCTTTTTGTTCTAGAGCATTTAGGTGTGCTGTCAAGCTGCTGACATATGCTCTCTCCTGTTTCTTTCGGCAGGCACTCAGAGCTATGAGGTTTCCTCTTAGCACAGCTTTCATTGTGTCCCATAATTTTGGGTATGTTGTACCTTCATTTTCATTAAATTTTAAGAAGTCTTTAATTTCTTTCTTTATTTCTTCCTTGACCAGGTTATCGTTGAGTAGAGCATTATTCAACTTCCACGTATATGTGGCCGTTCTTCCCTTATTGTTATTGAAGAGCATCTTTAGGCCGTGGTGGTCTGATAGCACGCATGGGATTATTTCTATTTTTCTGTACCTGTTGAGGCCTGTTTTTTGACCAATTATATGGTCAATTTTGGAGAAAGTACCATGAGGAGCTGGAAAGTATGTATAACCTTTTGCTTTAGGATAGAATGTTCTATAAATATCTGTTAAGTCCATTTGGCTCATGAGTTCTCTTAGTCTGTCTACGTCTCTGTTTAATTTCTGTTTCCATGATCTGTCCATTGATAAGAGTGGGGTGTTGAAATCTCCTACTATTATTGTGTGAGGTACAGTGTGTCCTTTGAGCTTTAGTAAGGTTTCTTTTATGTATGTAGGTGCCCTTGTATTTGGGGCATAGATATTTAGGATTGAGAGTTCATCTTGGTGGATTTTTCCTTTGATGAATATGAAGTGTCCTTCCTTATCTTTTTTGATGACTTTTAGTTGAAAGTTGATTTTATTTGATATTAGAATGGCTACTCCAGCTTGCTTCTTCCGACCATTTGCTTTGAAAGTTGTTTTCCAGCCTTTCACTCTGAGGTAGTGTCTGTCTTTGTCTCTGAGGTGTGTTTCCTGTAGGTAGCAGAATGCAGGGTCCTTGTTGCGTATCGAGTTTGTTAATCTATGTCTTTTTATTGGGGAGTTGAGACCATTGATGTTGAGAGATATTAAGGAATAGTGATTATTGCTTCCTGTTATATTCATATTTGGATGTGACGTTATGTTTGTGTTCTTTCCTTCTCTTTGTTTGGTTGCCAAGAATATTAGTTTCTTGCTTTTTCTAGGGTGTAGCTTGCCTCCTTATGTTGGGCTTTACCATTTATTATCCTTTATAGTGCTGGATTTGTAGAAAGATATTGTGTTAATTTCGTTTTATCATGGAATATCTTGGTTTCTCCATCTATGTTAATTAAGAGTTTTGCAGGATACAGTAACTTGGCTGGCATTTGTGTTCTCTTAGGGTCTGTATGACATCTGTCCAGGATCTTCTGGCTTTCATAGTCTCTGGCAAAAAGTCTGGTGTGATTCTGATAGGTCTGCCTTTATATGTTACTTGACCTTTTTTCCTTACTGCTTTTAATATTCTTTCTTTATTTTGTGCATTTGGTGTTTTGACTACTATGTGTCGGGAGGTGTTTCTTTTCTGGTCCAATCTATTTGGAGTTCTGTAGGCTTCTTGTATGCCTATGGGTATCTCTTTTTTTAGGTTAGGGAAGTTTTCTTCTATGATTTTGCTGAAGATATTTACTGCTCCTTTGAGCTGGGAGGCTTCACTCTCTTCTATACCTATTATCCTTAGGTTTGATCTTCTCATTGAGTCCTGGATTTCCTGTATGTTTTGGACCAGTAGCTTTTTCCGCTTTACATTATCTTTGACTGTTGAGTCGATGATTTCTATGGAATCTTCTGCTCCTGAGATTCTCTCTTCTATCTCTTGTATTCTTTTGGTGATGCTCCTATCTACGGCTCCTTGTCTCTTCCTTTGGTTTTCTATATCCAGGGTTGTTTCCATGTGTTCTTTCTTGATTGCTTCTATTTCCATTTTTAATTCCTTCTATTGTTTGATTGTGTTTTCCTGGAATTCTTTCAGGGATTTTTGTGATTCCTCTCTATAGGCTTCTACTTATTTATTTATGTTTTCCTGGAATTCTTTCAGGGATGTTTGTGAATCCTCTCTGAAGGCTTCTACTTGTCTATTTATGTTTTCGTGTTTTTCTCTAAGGGAGTTCTTCATGTCTTTTTGAAGTCCTCCAGCATCATGATCAAATATGATTTTGAAACTAGATCTTGCTTTTCTGGTGTGTTTGGATATTCTGTGTTTGCTTTGGTGGGAGAATTGGGCTCCGATGATGCCATGTAGTCTTGGTTTCTGTTGCTTGGGTTCCTGCGCTTGTCTCTCGCCATCAGATTATCTCTAGTGTTACTTTGTTCTGCTGTTTCTGACAGTGGCTAAACTGTCCTATAAGCCTGTGTACCAGGAGTGCTGTAGACCTGTTTTCCTGTTTTCTTTCAGCCAGTTATGGGGAGAGAGTGTTCTGCTTTCCTCTTTACATGTCTTCAGCTGTTCCTGTGGGCCTGTGTCTTGAGTTTACCAGGCAGGTCGCTTAGAGCAGGAAGTTTTGTCTTACCTGTGGTCCTGAGGCTCAAGTTTGCTAGTGGGGTGTTGCTTATGAGCTCTCCTAGGTGGCAGCAACCAGAAAGATCTGCATTGCCTTTCCGGGAGCTTCAGTGCTCCAGGGTTCCAGATGGCGTTTGGTGTTTTCCTCTGGAGTCAGAGATGTGGGCCGAGTGTACACTCTTCTGGTTTCCCAGGCGTCTCTGCCTCTCTGAAGGTTTAGCTCTCCTTCCCACGTAATTTGGGTGCAGAGAACTGTTTATCCAGTCGGTCCCTTCAGGTTCTGGCGGTGTCTCAGATGCAGCGTATTTCCTGCTCCTGTTCCCTTATCCAAGGGAACCCAGAGGCCGTGTACAGTTTCCTCTTGGGCCAGGGATGTGGGCAGGGGTGGGCAGTGTTGGTGATCTCTTCCCCTCTGCAGTCTCAGGAGTGCCCACCTGTCTCAGCGGTGAGCTCTCTCTCCCATGGGGTTTGGGAGCAGGGAGCTGGAGGCAGGGAGCGCGAGATTCTACATTTATTTTTGCTTTGTTTTGAACATGACTGTTTAGTGACTGTGTAATTAATGACAGATGCTACTTAGATGCCGATACAAGAATAATAGGGCACAGTCACATGCTTTCTAATCTGCTCTCATCATGAAACAGATTTTGATGGTGTATTGTAATAAGTTCTATGATTGTTATTCTCTATTTAATGGTTTGTGTGCTTTTCAAGCTGTGTTTCACTATATAGGCAAAACTGACCTAGAATTCAAGATTGGTCTTGAACTCATAGAGAAATTCTTATCTTTGTTTCATGAATGATGGGATTAAAGGTATAAGCCATCACACCTGGATTCTGACTGAGTTTTACAATAAGAAATCTTTACCAAGTCATGAAGAAGATAAAATTACTGAGTTCAGAGTAAACAGGAAATAGTTCAGAATGTGCAATTTGTATTTCACAGTGCTACAGATTACCCTTTTGCTTTCATTAATTAGATACTTGGGCAAAAACTTCAATTAATTATGATCTCTACATGAGGATAGAAGAGAAAGACAGAAAATGAAAATAAATATTTTTCAGTGTAGATAAGGAAGAAGATAAAAGTTCATAGGTTTATCATTTGATTAAGCTGGTATTTATAGTAATATATTTTGATAAAAATAATGGAGATATCATTTTGTGTACAATGCTCTAAGCTATACACTCCTGTTTCTGGTGTTAGTTTCCTTGAAAAATGTATAAATGGTATATGTCTACTTATAAAAGAAAAACATCAGCTAAACAAAGAATTGTCAGCGGAGGAATGCCGAATGGGTGATATACACCTAAAGAAATGTTCAACATCTTTAGTCATAAGGGAAATGCAAATCAAAACAACCCTGAGATTTTACCTCACACCAGTGAGAATGGCTAAGATCAAAAGCTCAGGTGACAGCAAATGCAAGAGGAACACTCCTCCATTGTTGGAGGGACTACAAGCTGGTACTAGCACTCTGGAAATAAGTCTGGAGATTCCTCAGAAAATTGGACAGAGTAGTACTTGAGGACCCAGTTATACCACTCTTGGGCATATACTCAAAAGATGTTCCAAAATATAACAAAGATACATGCTCCTCTATGTTCATAACAGCCTTATTTATAAAAGCTGGAAGCTGGAAAGAACCCAGATGCCCTTCAACAGAGGAATGGATGCAGAAAATGTGGTACATCTGCACAATGGAGTACTACTCAGCTATCAAAATCAATGACTTCATGAAATTTGTAGGAAAATGGATGGAATTAGAAAATATCATCCTGAGTGAGGTAACCCAATCATAAAAGAACCCACATGGTATGCCCTCATTGATAAGTGGATATTATCCTCAAAGCTTGGATTACCCAAGATATAGTCCACAAACCACATGAAGCTCAAGGAGAACGAAGTCCAAAATGTGGATGTTTCAGTTCTTCTTGAAAGCATGAACAAAAAATACTCATAGGAGGAAATAGGGAGACAAATTTGGAGCAGAAATTGAAGGAATGGCCATTCAGAGCCTGTACCACCTGGGTTCAAGCTCATATATATAAAGCTACCAAACCCAGACAATGTTGCTGATTCCAAGAAGTGCATGCTGACAGGCATGGATGCTGGTTGTCAACCATTGAACTGAGAATGTGGTTCCCATTGGATGAGTTAAGAAAAGGATTGAAGGATCTGAAGGAGCTTACAACCCCATAAAAACCAACCAGAGCTCCCAGTGACTAAACCATGATCCAAAGCGTATACCTATGGCTCCGTATGTAGCAGAAGATGACCTCATTGGGCACCAATGGGATGAGAAGCCCTTGGTCCTGCCAAGTCTGGAACCCCCAGTGTAGGGGAATGTCAGGGCCAGGAAGTGGGAAGTGGTCGGTGGTTGGGTAGGGGAACACTCTCATCGAAGAAGCAGGAGCGGGGATGTGATAGGGGGCATATGAACAGGAAACCAGGAAAGGGGATACCATTTGAAAAGTAAATAAAAATTATCCAATAAAAAAGACATTAAAAGAAGAAAAAGAAAAACAGCTTTGTATAATTTATTCCAACAGGAGGTAGATTGAGATGAGGACAGGATACAAGCATTTAGAGAAGGAAGTTTTATCAGGTGCTCTTGTCTCAGTCTTGTCTCCTGACTTTGTCTTACATAGTAGTGAGGAGAATACAGCTGTAGCACTTAGCACATGTGATCATGCATCACTGACTTTTTTGGAATATCAAGCCTCTATATTCAGTGGGAAAAGCATTTTATGCTATATTATCTTATAATACATTTTATTGAACTTACTATGTACCCTATATCATTATGGTTTTTGCAAGTGTTGAAATTTTGGAGACTCCACTTTTTTAAAGTTTTCACTTGCTGTAAATATTAAACAAAAAATTTTCCTTCTTTTTTTCCTTTTTTTACTGTAAAGGATCCTTTCTTTCTTTTTCCATGTACATTACAAACACCCATAATCACAGTTTTGAAACTTTTTGTGCTCCTTTATGCTTTTAAAATATTTTTATTATTTAAAACAAATTTTGTATGTAAATATATTTTGATCATACATTTCTTATTCTTCAATTTCATCCAGATTCTCCACTTTCATACACACTGAACTTTAATTATCCCACAAAAGCCAAATAAAAACAAATAGCCAATACAACAACAAAATGTCCAAATTTTAGAAAACAAAATATATTACCCCAAAAGAAAATAAACAAAACCAAAACCAACCAACCAAAGAAAACCATCAACCTGTGAACACACACACACACACACACACACACACACACACACACACCAAAATAAAACAACAACAACAAAATACCTCTCCCCCCACCCAACAAAAACCAAATCAACCAAGCAAATAATAAAAAAAAACCTGTGGACTCCATTATATCTTGTTCAGCTACTACTAAATATGAGATCTGCTCTGGAGTGATTGACATACTTGATATACTCTGCGTTACTCTATTGGCCAAATCTGTTTTTCCTCCTTCCGGTATGTGTAAATGACAGTTTTATTGTTATGTTTTACACTTGTTGTTAGGGTGTGTCTATGTGTTTAACATTTATACTCCTATTTTACATGTTTAGAAAAGAATCTCCTAGAGTCTGAAGACTTTGCCATCTTGTGAGTCTTTGTGGGAAGCTGATCATGGCATTTAAGGAATGCCAGTTGATTCTCTTCATCAGGATCACAGGCAGGGGTCCACAATTTACTGATAAAATGAGCCATCCCAAAGTTCAAATAAAAGAAATTAGAAATCTATCTTTCTGATAGATAGGAGGCCTGCTCTTTCAGAGAGAAGGTCGATTGGAAGTGAATCTTGGGGAAAGGGGAGGTAAGGTAGAGACTTGGGAGGAGGAAACTGTAGTCAGAATATAATACATGAAATAAGAATAAATAAAAATAAAATAAAATGTAAAACAGAAATACTCTTTCCTTTAAAAAGTTATTAACACATCATTGTTTGTCCAAAGCAATACAGTAGAAATGGAAAGATAATTTGCTACTTAAGTAGGAATAGGATTAAAAAAAATATTCTAAGAAGTTCTACATGAAAGGGACAACTTTGAATCATGATCAGCTTTCTCACAAATTGGGCACTACAGTCAGTTTAAAGTCATAATTTTTAGTATTCCTTAGAGCCAATGTTTCATGACACATTTCAGTAAACAAACTGTTGATCTGTTGATTATCTACCAAGAATATGTGCTGTGTAGACTTAATCTCAGAATTTTGAAACAAGTAGTCTTAATTTTTCCTGTTCCTTTAAAGAACTTGAAAAATACTTTAGTTCATTTTATGTGAAAACTCGCAGAGTGTGGTTATTTGTACAAAGATGTTCTAGATGCAGACTCCTGGGGATAATCTCTAGTTTTGTCCTTATTAAGTGGACAATCTTAGACCTGCTCTTTAATTTCCCTGTGTTACAAACCCTCATCCTGGGGACTGTTTGCAGTAATGACCTGAATCAATTAAAAATTAGTAATTTTACATACTGATTAAATGTGTTGTTTTGACACACATATACAATATGCTGTAATTAAATTAGGTAATTAGCTTTAGCACAATTTGGGATCTGGAGTTCCTTTAGCAACTAAAAGTACATGTTGCTCCTGTAGAGGACCAGAGTTTGTTTCAGCACTCACATTACATGCCTTATAAACACTTCTAAGTCTAACTCTAAGGAATCTGATACCCTTTCTGGAGTTGGTACTTATCTGTATACTTATGAATGTAGACATATCACAGTTGCACATAAAGAAACAATAAAACATATCTTTAAAAGTAGTTTTTAATAAATTACTTATAATCTTGTATTTAATTTATGTTTCCCCTTTTCAAATTATATTCCCTAGAGCAAGATTTCTAATTCAGAATAGAATTTCCCCTTATAGGCATGCACACACACACACACACACACACACACACACACACACACACACACACTTTCTCTAACAAAATAAAACTATAGATAGCTATATGATATAAAATCTTGATGTGACTGCTCCGCCTTTTATAATTTGGGCTCATTAAATATAATGAATCCTTCTTGAGAAAATGACCCACATTTCAGTAAATCTTTTAAATAAACAGGTTTTAAAATCATAAAGCCTCTCTTTCATATATACACACTCACATGCACATAGTTAACAGTGTAAATCATGGTTTTCAGTTGAGTGACTAACAACTAGAAATCATATGTATAAATAAAATGGACATATCTTTATATTCCTTCTCACTTTCTCTTTGCTTTGTTCTTTCTCTTCATTTTGTCTTTCTCTTTCCTTTCACCTATGAATATTTAAACAATCCATGGTGTTTTCTCTGTGAGCTACTATGCTGAGTCTGGAAATTAAAGGATAAGAACAATTATTTGCACTCTACTGGCTGATTTTGTGTTACTTGACATAATTCAAAGAAGAGGCCTCCGTTGAGAAAATGCCTTCATGAGATCCATTTGTCAGGCATTTTCTCAATTAGCGATCAGTGTGGGAGGCTCCAGACTGTGGTAGGTGGTGCCTATCTCTGGGTTGGTGATCCTGGATATTATAAAAAGGCAGGCTGAGTAAACCATGTTAGCAAGCCTGTAAGCAACACCCCTTCATGTCCTTTTGCATCAGCGCTTGCCTGAAGGTTTCTGCCCTGTTTCTGGTTCTGTCCTAACATCCTTGGTCAAGAACAGCAAAGTGAAAGTGTATGCTAAATTAATCCTTTCCTCCTTAAGTTGCTTTTCAGTCATAAGAATTTTTTTTGCAGCAAAAGAAACTCTATCTAATACAGACATTATATCAGAAACTTTCATGTAGTGTTCATATTTTTCTCCTAATGTACCCTGGTAACAAAAGCCAGATATTCAAACCCATCCATGACCATTTATTTTCCCTGCCCATTGGATGCACTGAAGTCTATGCTAATTTCCATCTAGTAGGACTTTGGAAGTTGAAACGCTTTGCAGATATAATGACAATACCCAGTCAATTGAATCTGAGTTAATTAAAATGGTTATTCTTGTGGACAGCCTAAATTTTGAGTTTAAAGTTTTGTGGGTGTGTTGTTGTATCTATTGTTCTACTGGGGTCCCTGCCTGGCTACGGAAGGTGGTCTCTTTAGATCCTGTATCCCCAGTGCTATCAGCCACAGCAAAGGTCATGTCCATTGTTCCATTATTCCAGGTCTCTTTTTAATCCTGGAGATGCCTGCCCCCCAACTACTCACCCTGCTCAGTTGAAGACTTCCATTCTTTCTCATGAACATCTGGCCATTTCCCTTGTCCCTCCCCAGACTTGATGCCAAACCCCAACCATTCTCTTCCCCATTCCCTCTCCCTTTCAGTTCCCTCTATCTTCCTTTTATGACTATTTTATTCCCTCATCTAAGTGAGATTCAAGCATCCTTGCTTGTGCCTTCCTTTTTGTTTGGCTTCTTTAGATCTGTGGAGTGTATCCTGCATTTTATTGATAATATGTGCTTGTAAGTAAGTATATACCATGCATGTCCCTTGGGGACTGGGTTACCTGACTCAATGATGCTATTTTCAGGTTCCATCCACTTACTTGAAAAATTCATGATGTTTTTGCTTTTAATACCTGAATAATATTCCATTGTCTAGATGTACCACATTTTATTTATTTATGCTTCAGTACATGAGGAATATATCCTGTTTATAAGAAATATAGGGATTGGGGATGGAGAAGAGACTGAGAGAATTATTACCAAATAACGGGATCAATTTAAGACCCGTCCCAAGGGCAAGCACCAATCCCTGACACTACTAATCATACTCTGTTAAGCTGGCAGACAGGAGCCTAGCATGGCTGTCATCTGAGAGGCTCTACTCAGTTGCTGATTCAGAAGACACAGATACACATACCAAAGATGGAGATTTGGGATTCACTCTTTTGAGAATAGGAAGAAGGCTGGCAGTTCCTAAGGGGATAAAAATTCTACAAGAAGACCAAGAGAATCCACTATCCTGAACCCTTGTGAATCTCAAAAGACTGAACCACTAACCAAAAAAAACATACACAGACTGGAATTAGACTTAGCCATTCATATATAGTAGATGTGCAGCTTGGTTTTCATGTGGCCCCAAACAACTGGAGCTGCAGCTATCCCAAAAGCTGTTGCCTGCATGTGGGATATGTTCCTCTAGCTGGGGTGGTTGTCTGGTCTCAGTGAGAGAGGAAGCACCTAGCCTTGTAGTGCTAGGGTGAGGTCATATCAGGGGCCCCCACTGGCTTAGAGGAGAAGGGAAGGGAGAAGGACTGCAGGAGGGATTACCTGTGAGAGGAGCAGTGAGGGAGATAAACTATTCTCAACAATAAAAGAACTTATGAGGGAATCATCATCCCTGACCTCAACTTGTATTACAGAGCAATCCTAATAAAAACTGCATGCTATAGGTACAGAGACAGGCAGGCAGATCAACAGAATAGAAATGAATCCACACCTATGGTCACTTGATCTTTGAAAAAGGAGTGAAAACTATCCAATGAAAAAAAAGACAGCATTTTCAACAAATGATGCTGGTTGAACTGGAGGTTAGCATGTAGACAATTGCAAATTATACATAGCTCATGTCCAAGTGGATCAAAGACCTCCACATAAAACCAGATACACTGAAACTAATAGCAGAGAAAGCAGGTAAGATCATCGAACACATAGACACAGGGGAAAATTTCCTGAACAGAACACCAATGTCATTTGCTCTAAGATCAAGAATCTATAAATGGGACCTCATAAAATTGCAGTGGTTCTGTAAGACAAAGGACACTGTCAATAGGACAAAATGGGAACCAACAGAGTATGAAAAGGTCTTTACCAATCCTACATCTGACAGAGGGCTAATATTTAATATATACAAAAAAACTCAAGAACTTAGGTTCCACAGTTCCAAAAAAATACTATTAAAAATGGGGTACAGAGCTAAACCAACATTTTTCAACTGAGGAATACTGAATGGCTGAGAAGCAACTAAAGAAATGTTCAACATCCTTAGTCATCAGGGAAATACAAATAAAAACAACCCTGAGATACTACCTCACACCAGTCAGAATGACTAAGATCAAAATCTCAAATGATAGCAGATACTGAACAGGGTGTGGAGAAATAGGAACACTCCTCCACTGTTGGGATTGCAAGCTGATACAACCACTTTGGAAAATAGTCTGGCAATTTCTCAGAAAAATGATCATTGTAGTACTTGAATACCCAGTTATACCACTCCTGGGCATACACCCAAAAGATGCTCCAACATATAACAAAGATACATGATCCACTATGTTCATAGCAGCCTTATTTATAATAACCAGAAGCTGAAAAGATTCCAGATGTCACTCAATAGAGGAATGGATACAGAAATTGTGGTACATCTATACAATGGAGTACTACTAAGCTACTAAAAACAATGACTACACGAAACTCTTAGGCAAATGGATGGAACTACAAAATATCATGCCAAGTGAGGTAACCCAGCCACAAAAGAACACAAATGGTATGCACTCACTGATAAGTGAATATTAGCCCCAAAACATGTAATATCTCAGACAAAATAAACATAATATGAAGCACAAGAAGAAGGAAGACCAAAATATGGATGCTTCAGTCATTCTGAGAATGGAGAAAAAAATATTCATGGGAAGAAATAGAGGGAAAAAGAGTGGAGTAGGGACTGAAGAAAAGATCATCCAAAGACTGTCCCACCTGGGGGCGTTGTCCCATATGAAGGCACCAAACCCAGTCACTGTTGATGATGCCAGCAACTGCTTGCTGAGAGGAGCCAGATATGGATGTTTCCTGAGAAGCTCTGCCAGAGCCCTACAGATACAGATGAGGATGGTTGCAGCTAACCATTGGACTGAGCATGGGAACCCCAGTGGAGAAGTTAGAGAAAAGACTGAAGGAGTAAAAGGGGTTTGCAATACCATAAGAACAACAACAATATTAACCAACCAAATCCCAGAAGAGCTCCCTGGGACTAAATCACCAGCCAATGAGTACATATGGAAGGACCCATGACACTAGTCACGTTTGTGGCAGAGGATGACGTTGTCCATCATCAGTGGGAGAAAATAAATGGGAGAGTAATGCCAGGGCTTTGAGGTTGGAGTGGGTGGGTGGTAATGGAGCATCCTCATAGAAGCAGAGGGAGGAGTTTTGGGTATTGGAGAGGAGGTAAAGGGAATAATATTTGAAATGTAAATATATAAGATATTCAAGAAAATAAAGTTATTTTAAAAATTGGTTCTTCTTCATAAATATTACCAAAATGGGTAGATACTTAGAAGGGAGATTTAAAAGCTCTTTGAGAAAAATAAGAACAGTAGCAAAAAGCTTCCAGGAGAGAAATCCTCTTGTGTGTTATGAAACAAGCAGGGTTTTGGAGAAGACCTAAAGGTATTCTATTGGAATTTACAGTAACTGCCAGCTGAGAGCTAAGAAATATTCAGAGCATTCTGTTTTAGGACCACAAGTATTAGATTCACCCAACAACCTGAGTGAAGGTAAATAATACCTTGACTTGAAAATTCTTGTAATATCTAGCCCCAGGCACTACCTTCACTTAAGTCTAATAATTCCAATAACAGATGGAAGAAAACACTACTTAACAAATCTAAATTGTGGTTATTACCTTTTATTTAAAAATAATAACTAAAAAAGTTCAATATATTAATTTTCTAACTGTTACTTGGTGTTTTGAAAATGTCAAAGCAGCATGCTTAAAATATGCAAAGAATATAATTAAATATATAAGAAGGATTTTACTAAATAGCTCTCTGACTGAAAGCTAGTAGATATTTTGGAATATCAACGCTGCAATATCACTGTTTATAGAATTTGAGTGTCCATGAGTACTCTGAATTAATGACAGTGTATTATGTAAATCTTCAGAGGTTGTTGTACGGTATGCTGGGCAGGGCATTTATAGGCTTAATGGAGAAGCAGCAATGAGAATTTACACAGAAAAATGTTTGTACAAACTTTTCCATGGTTCTGAAGTGTACCCTATTTGCTGTGTAGCCTCATATTTAGTGATTCAGTGAATTATGATTTGTTTGCTCTAAAGTAAGATATTCCACTGTAACTCTTTGAGATAATTGTGGGGCATTTAAGAGGTTTATGAGCCCAAGATGGTTTATGACCTTCATGGGCAGATTCATGATGGTCTAAGTGATACTCTATGGACATTGGTGAATTCTTTTTCTGTAAATACAAGATCAGTCACTTAGATCAGTTACCAGAGTGTAGATCAAAAGGCAAGGTCACATTTTATTTTTATTTATTTATTTTTTCTTATACTGAATATTTTTATTTATATTTTAAATGTTATTCCCTTCCCTGGTTTCCCATACATAAGTCCCTTATCCCATCCCCCCTTCTTCTATAACGGTGTTCCCCTCCTCATTCATCCCCCCTTTTTGCCCCCCAACATTCCCCAACACTGGCTTTGGCTGGGTCAAGGTCTTCTCCTTCCATTGGTGGCCAACAAGGCCTTCCTCTGCTACATATGTAACTGGAGCTTTGGGTCTGTCCAAGTGTATTCTCTGGGTAGTGGTTTAGTCCCTGGGAGCTCTGGTTGGTTGGTATTGTTCTTCTTATTGAGATGCAGGCTCCTTCAGCTCATTTAATTTTTTATGCTTCAGCTTGCTTTTGTGACTCTCTCCTGTTATAAGGTCGCACAAAGTCTTATGACCATACTGTCTTGTTTTTAGAGATTCAGCTCTATGAGGTAGGTAAATATTTTACTTCCTAATTAGTTTCAGACACTTTCTACAAAAATAGAAAAAATTCTAAAATATACGGTGATAAAAATATAGCATGCATTCCAGAAACAGCTTGTGTGTGATCATAACCATGCTACTGTGTTTATTAACAGCAAGATTCGGTAATATAAATCCATTTACATTGTTCTAGCAATACTTTAAGTACCTGTTATAGTGATGCTATTCTCTTTCTGCTCAAAAGCTAATGAAAGTATCTAATAATCTGAAGAACACATACGTGGAAAACATTTTCTATCTAGTGGAAAGTTTAGCGTGAAAAGAATTAAACTATCTTCAATTACTATTGTGCCTTTTACAGATATTAAATCAAAATTTATGAGGGAGAAAAGTCTTTCCTGTTTTAATCTATCATTTTGATCTGCAACTCCAAAAAAATCATTGATGCTTTGATATGTAGATATGCTATTTTGTATTTAAAAGTTACTGAAGCTCAGTCTCTTGGCGACATGTCAACTGTGTAACTATAAGCTTTGAAAATAATGTGCAGAATCATGGGTAAAAATCTTTGTCAAATAATGGATTTTGCTCAGATATATTCTTAGGTGGTATTTTGAAAACCTAGCTTCACTTGCACTGGTATGTCAGGTGAACCTAAGAACAGAGGACAAAATTGTAATCAAGAGTAAATGATAGGAATCCAATTATTCTGTTAACTGAACTGAACCCACAACCACACTCTGATAACGCAGAAGTCTGACGGGCATATTCTATTATCAATTTTCTACTCACCACCCATTATAATTTGATATTTAATTGCGTGTGTCAGAAAATTATTAGCTGGAATGTATTATATTAAAAACATAGAATTACCTCCTTTTAAAACAGAGATAAGTGTTTTAAAACTGGCTTAACAGTTTTGAAAATGGCAAAATTAATATAGTGAATATCTTATTTCCTTTGATTTTGTATCCATGAATGAATTTTGACCATAATAAAGAAAAACGTATTTCCAGTATAGATCTGTTTACATTCTTTTGGTTAGTAATTATGGAAACAGATTACCTCATTACACTTGAAACAAAGAAATCAAATTTATGTCAAATTTCTAAAGATAAGTAATAAGTTACATTATTGAAGGCTTTTTTCCCCAGAGGCTTTTTTTTAATCTCTTAAAATGACTGGGAAATAATTGAAATGTTAAAACTCACAAAAACGTCTTACTTATAAGGCCTTGAGAGTCTCAAAGGACCCTTGTAATTTCTCCACAGAACATTGTGTCTGCATTGATGACAATCAAGGTAAGGATGTTTTCTTTTTATGGTGAAACATATTCTTTATTGCATTCTTGCACTGTGAAATCTGAAATTAAAAAAACAAACAAACACACACATACACTGTTTTAGATCTGGAAGCACCTGTTTCTAGAGCAATTCAAAAGTATAAAAATAGTTTCTGCGTTCAAAGGTCACAATTTGCCACTCAATAATTATATAGGAGATGCCCAAGACATAAAGTTTTCTCTTATGTAGTTGCTTAGTAGATTAAATATGTATTTCTTAGACCAGCAGACTGGTAAGATCATATAGCAAGTAAATGCACTATTGTACAGCCTTAATTTAATATTTAGCACCTACAATAGAAGAAGAAAACTTGTCCCTAAAAGGTGTTCTCTGATCTCTGCATAAGCAAGGGTATTGGACATGTTTACACACACACACACACACACACACACACACACACACACACACACACACAGAGAGAGAGAGAGAGAGAGAGCAGTATCATACAAATTGAAATTTAAACATAATTTTTAACTGAAAAAAGTCATGTAGCATTCTTCATGTATGAGAATGTTTGTATTTATGTGTGTGTATTGTACAGAATAGGATGTTTCATCATAATATTTTCCTACATATTTATTATGCACTTTGATAATATTTACCAACATCACACTTCCATGTGTTTCTTTGCTTCTCCTAATGATCCACTTCCTCTTTGACTAAGTAAGCTTTTCTATTTTCATTTCTCCTTTTAAAAATATTTTTTTTTACTTTTGATGCTTTAATATAATTACATCATTTCTCTCTTTCCTTTTTAAAAGCCTCCCTTAAAAACAAAAAAAACCTTGTTCGCTTTCAAGATCATGGCCTCTTTTTTTTTTTTTTCATACAATGCTGTTAAGATTTTCTTCTATACAGAAAAAGGTGTTTCTCAGATTCTTTTTTTTTCCTTCTTTTGGTACTCTATCTGTAGTTGTTTTGTTTGCTCTTACCCAGAACTCTTCACAAACAATTTATAGTAAAGTTAGTAAGGTAGAGATTAAAAGGTTTATGTGATAGTCATATTCTTACTTTTAATGATAGATTTTCAAATCTACTGTTAAAATGTTTGGGGTTTGATGTTTTGTGATTGATGCAGTATGTTGCTACATACTCCTGAATTGATGTATATGCTGTATATTAACTTGTGTTTATCAGACTTCTTACTGTGTTGGGTGCCTAGCATACACATCTTAGGGGAGGAGGGACTTACGTTATTCCTGGTTTCAGTTTTTCAGTCCATTATGAAAGTTGTAGCATAACAGAAACACTATATAGCATGAAGCTAGAAAACCAATAGAAAATTGTCAATAGTTGGTTTGCTTCTTTTCTGTTCTAGTAGTCCTCTGCCCCAATAAGCCTGTGTAAGAAATACACAATTCAGTTATAATATGTATAAGCTCCATGCCTAGACTTGGCAGATCTACCATTATACTACTCTATTCTCCAGATATGAGATCTCTTGCTACTTGTGGCTATTCTGGGCCACATGGTTCTGCTCCATCTTCCTTCCATCTCTTCTTTCTCTGTCTTCCTCCCTTACTCCTCATTTCTCTTACTTTCTAATACCTTGACACCTACCTTTCCCCTCCAGTGCCTAGTCACTAGAGGGGACTCTAGTGACTCTAGCCTTTATTTGAACTGTTAAAATGTGGAGAAAATTCACATGAAATCACCTGAGTACATGATCTATTCGTTATCCAGGGAGCCTTTCTTAATGAAGCAGAATTAATACCAGAATAAAAAGAGCACCAGGATAATCCACAACATTTTTATTTCTCTGAAGTTCATCTTTACCCTAGACCATGAGTCTTTACCCTAGACTCATTCATGGTAGGTTTTTTTTCCCCTCAGTTTGTCTCTTAATAAGTGCCTTGACAGAAAAACGTAAGAGTGTACTTTACTTAACCTCCCAGGAATTTCTTATTATGATCAAGTTGGTGATTGAATTTAACCACTACACCATTCATTTCACTTATTCCAAAATACTGTTCTCTATGTAACCCATATTTTAAAGTATAATGGTTGATATTCCATCCCTTCCTACAGCTTTTCTTGTTTCAATCACAGAATCCCTCTCTTATCTTCATCTTATGTTCCTTCTTGTTTTGTATAACTAAACATTTGCTTTTATTCAATAGAATATGCACTACTTTCAGAATAATCCATAGAACATTTAATAACTTTAGTCTGATTTCAGTGAATTAATGACAATCAATTTTGTGAAAAGGTAAATGGTGTTCTAGGAAATAGTTTCAAATGTTACAGACAAGTCATTACTGACTCTAATGCTTTACTAGTTAAATGTTGTTTTTAAGAATGATGAATACTTAACAAAGAATTTAAAGTGTCTATGTAAGAAATATATTACAAGAGCAACCTTCTACTAGAAGTAAAGTGATATTCTATTTTCCTAATGAATTCTTAATAACTAGCACAAGGGCTGGTAACAAAGCTACCTATCATAACTAAAAACTTTACTAGATTTTAGTTTATATAAGTCATTGTGCTTAATGGTGAATGTGAAGAAATATATTATGGTTCAAGTTTAATTCTGCACTAGTCATTTTTCTTTCCTATTTTTAATATTTTGATGCTTCCCTTTTGTGTGAGACGTTACAGGGTACAGAAAGATAAACCTGGATACTAAACCAACCCCCACCCCAAAAAAATAAAAAACCTTGACCTATACTCTGTCTTGCCTGCAAGATGTGCTAGGGAAATAGTATCGTAGAACCAATGTATGGTTTGACTTGAGACCAACACCATGAGATTGAGTGCATGACCTACTTGCTTGTTGGACTAGGATCTAGAGAATGCATAACCCAGAGACCTAGTGTATAACCAAATACTTCACAACCCCCACAATAAACCAAAAAAATCAATGAGATTATTCTTATTGATATTCTTCTATACTCATTGACAAGGGTCTTTTCTTGTTGTCTTCATTCCGAAGCAGATGAGAGTGGAGGCAGAGAGTCAAAGCCAAATATTATGTGGAGAGTCTAAATTGGAGGACTCCAATAGGTCCCTCTCCATGGAGCTGAGGAAACCTACAGAAGACTGGGAGAAAAATTATATGAGTCAGAGGGAATGGAAAATACCAGGAGAATATGGTCTGCTGAAATAGCTAATGGCTCATGTGCCCTCACATGGATTGCCTACGCTTGGGACTCTTTTCCTGATATTGGATTGCCTTGTCTTATTCTCTCTTTAACTCCTGTTGGGCTGTTGTCTCTTGTAGGCCCATTCTTTCGTGAAGAGGCCACAGAGAGGGAGTGTTTCTGGGGGACAGGGGAGGTATGGTGGACCTCAGAGTAATAGCTATTAAAACATAATAAGGTTCAATGGAAAAAGGGGACTGGGTGGAAGAGAGCATAGGGAGGAGAGAGGGGCAGAACCAGAGGGAGAACAGAAGAAAGAGAAAGGAGATTCACTAGAAGAGGGGAAGGAATCTCTAGGAATTGTCAGAGAATTGGGTTAGGGAAAGACCTCAGTGGGTCTATAGGGGCAAATGTAGTTGAGAACCCTGTTGGGAGCGATGCCCTTGAAACCGTCCATTATTAATGATATTATTATGGTTAGAATTAAGTATGACTAGGTTCATGGAAAAATCCCATCCAGCTGCAGAAGACTAGTACAAATCTGGTGATCAAGATGAATAATAATATGATAAAGTTCTGACCTTGCTGAGAAATACATCAAGATACCCAGTGTGATGACCTGTAACCTTTCTGAAATACCAACATCCTGCTGACCAATAGATTTGACAAACCTGTGATCTGTCAACATCAGCTGATTCCCTGAGCACACGAATACTGTGTCCTTGGCCTGCATATATGATTGATACTTCCCCCCTCTCTCTGTTACCCCTGTTATGGTATAAATTCAGCCTTGGGGAAAAATAAAATTGTTGCCTTGATGATCAGACTCTTGTCTTGGCGTCCTTCTTTCTGTCTCTTGTCCACCATTCTCTTCCAGATACCCTCAGCCCCGTCGTTGACAAATAGTGCCCAGCATGCAGCTGTTTGGAGGCCTCTTGGAGGAGAATGTCGACCACCGTGAATAGACAGGCCTGTCTTCCTTGTTTGATAGAGCCTTTGCTCTCCCTTGGAGCCTTTGTTCCACTGCTTCTGGCAACCATGGACTGCCCGACCTTGGTTCAGAGGCTTGGTGTGTATTTCTCCCCGGATGACGCAGATCTCAGTGGTGTGTGATGAGAAAAGCATTCTATAGTCAGCTTTTATGACAGAACTCAGGGAGTCACTCAGGACACGAAGAATAGGGTTAAGAAAAAAAATTAAAGAAATGCCTAGATTTTGTAGGGAATATTTGCCCATAGTTCCCCCAGGAGGGAACAATTGATACAAAAGATAGTGCAGAGTTAGTGATTATTTTATAGGCCAGCTAACCCTGTTGCTGAAGTCTGCCCTCTTTAATGAATAAAATTTGTATGCTTTTTGGGTTTGAGGTTGCCTCTCCCTGCATGGATGAGCAACCCCACATACGTGGATTGAAAACTTTATACCCTCATGCTATTGCAGTGGTCACTTTGTTAATCTGTGCTCTGTGGGTGGCACTCCTGAGGTAAGGCCACTATGGGGTCTTAAAATATGTTGGTCCATTGGCCAGGAACTGCACTCCCCCAGACCACAATTGGCAAAGAGATCGGAGGTAAGCTTGAGCAAATCTATGTTTTGTGTTCTGTGTTACTTTCTGTTTTGTCTCTGTGTCATGTTGTCCCATCTTTGTTTCATGTTGTCTTGTGTTGTCTGCGTCTGCTGTCTGAAGTGTTCGAGTCCCTTCAGAGGGGGGTACAAGTACCCCACTGGAGAGGGTTTAGAGTCCCCTTGGTGGTCACTATGGGTCCTGTGAGGGGCTTATGGCTGTGACAGGCAGATGTGCTAGTTGTCACAGGCCACAGGCCCTAAAGGATGCTCTAGGAGGAGAAAGGAATCTAGAGTACACTCTAGAGTCCTGTTGGGAGGTGGGATCAGATAGTCTACCTCATCCCAGAAGCAGCTAAGGTTAAGCAGCAATTTGGGCCAGGTACTGAAGGTATCAGGCATCTTTGGAAATCACTTATAGGAAACCTTGTCTTGGTCTTATTTGTCTACTTTGTTTCCTGTTGTATTGTCATGTCTTTTTGGCTTTTGTTTTGTTTTTGAGCTTGGACTGATGACTGTGTTTGAAATCATGGAACTGTTTTGTTTGTCAAGGAGTTTTACTTGGTACTCTTGGTGCTTAACTTGTAAATAATTTGCTTGAGAGAAATTGTTTTCTGCCAGGGAGCTTTGTCTTTGTCTCTTGAGCCTCCTCCCCAAGTACAGATGCCCCTCCCTTTGCTTCCCTTGACCAGTGTAGCTGCTGTTAACAGTTCATCCTTCATTGAAGGACTCCAGGCAAGTGAGTGACCCTGTCTGAAACAGGCATTAACAAGAACCTGAAAGCTTTGCCTTGGATCCTGAAGAAAGGATATCCCTGTTGCTTAGACATTCACAGCTTCTAAGGAAGGGACAGCACAGAGTGAGGAAGTGTGGGGCTAAGGGTGGCAGGAGAGCAGGCCTACTAGTAAGCAAGCTGCAGGCTGAGCATGGGCAATGTCACAGCTCAGGCCAAATCAGCGTAAGAGGAGTTTCAAGGTGATGAGCCCAGCTGGGGCTGAAGCTTTAACAACAAAATGATAGTGGAGAGTTAGTGATTATTTTAAAGACTATTATGAGACTTTTGGCCCTGAAAAAAATTCCAGTCACTGCTTTCAATGGCCAGACCTTCAACACTTGCTCACAGAAGGAGAGCATTCATTAAGAGAAGTTCTTTGAGGGAGCCTGCCTTATCTGCTGGCCCTATTCCACAACAGGAGTTGGTCTCCAGCACTAAGTCACCTTCCCCGGTAGTCATCATTCACATAGAGAGTGCCTCTGATCCTATCCCCACAACAGTCAGTTCCTGTCCCTGTGGTCAAAATGCCCCAGATGGGGGGGGGGGGCAGGGGAGACCCTAAAGTAGTTTCAGAGAGTCTGCAGCAGACTGGGAGGAACTTGGTTTTGCCAGACAGAACAGCTTTACTCTAGGATGATAAGAGGAGACAGTCTTGTCACCGGCTCTTCAGCTTACTCCAACTGGAGGCTGTGGCCAAGGTCAGGGTCAACATTTTCTTTTCCATGGACCTCTAACCAGTGAGACAGCTTGGTGAAGGACTGCTACTCAAGTCCTGGTATTCAAAGGCTGTAGTTCTTCTAAAGGTCAGTACTCCAGTGTTAGCAATCTCTTTATTGGATATAAGTGGTAGGAAGCCCCACCCAACTGTGGACACCTGCCTCAGTAATGGCAGCAGAAAGAGTCCTTATAGCCAGTTATCTCTAACTATAGCTTACTCTCTGATACCTGAGGCTTCCCCTGGGCAAGTCCCCCTTCAATACTCAGATGCTCTTTTCTCCTGGTCTTTTGGCTCAAGGTTGCCAGGAGTGTCTGACACTCTGGAAGAAACACCCCCCCTAAAGTGGATGAGCCATACAATTCTTTTTTCAGTTGCTTGGCATCTAGCACCCAGGTCCTAACCATCTCTCCATCCTTTTGTAATTAGTTCTTACTGGAAGTCTAGTGTTCTTCAGAGGCTGGGTCTCTTGAGAGGCAGAACCACCAAGCTGACACTGAAGGGGAGTACTTAAGGGAGAATCTAAGTCCAGAGAGACAGCTGGTTACAGACGCCAGCTGCCCCCTCTGCTCACCTTTCTGTTTTACAGGCATAAAGCTTGCACTCATTTTTTGCACTGGCCTTTTTGTCCCAAGAAAGCTTCCTCATCTAGCTGTGTGACTGAATGCTACTTGTCACCTGGTCTGGTTGTTTCACCAGGCCACCCCCTAGCTTTTTTGCCTGGCTTCTTTCCCCTGTTCTTAAGAATTTTATCACCTAATACAATGTATTGTTTGACTTATAATACGTCCCGTCCTACTAATATGCATTTTCCAGATTCTCATTGTGAAGGTTCTAATTCTAAAATAAGGGGATGGTGCATCCCTCTAAATATTAAATTTACCTCTGCTGGTCAAAATCAGGATTGGACACATTGATATACCTGGGATCTTAGAATGTTTCAATCAGGTGCTGATACAGGGATTGATTATATTTACCATAAAATTGTTCAAAGAACCTGTACATCCCTACTCCCCGGCTTCTGGGCACTCACCCCAAGAAGGAGCACATGGAGGCACTGAACACTGCACAGGGCACACGT
Organism: Rattus rattus; assembly: GCF_011064425.1. NCBI lineage: Eukaryota > Metazoa > Chordata > Mammalia > Rodentia > Muridae > Rattus > Rattus rattus. Next base: position 210,395,946 of record NC_046156.1, on the reverse strand, counting down.
GACTTCATCTACAGCCTGCACTCCACTGAGAGGAGCTGCTTGCTCAAAGAGTCCATTGCTATCGCACAAGAAGAATTGGAAGCTCTACCACCCACTCCAGGACAGCTGAGATATGTATTCTTCTACGATGTGATACCTTTTGTAGGGTTTGGCTTTCTGGATAATGCAATTATGATTGTTGCAGGAACCCAAATTGAATTATCTATTTGATTTATTTTAGAATTTCAACAGTGTCAATCAACATGTTATTTTTTTTACGTATCAACATATTATTTAATTTTCAGTTTTTGATACTGTACTGAATTGGACTTTGCTTATTTCTGACATAACATGCATGGGATACCTATGTATGTTTTTTTTCCCTGACGGTTAAAATTCAATGCTGAGGTTTCTCCAAATTATTTAAGATGTTAAATATCAGTTAAAATTGTAATTATCTGCCTGGTGGCATCCCTTCTGTGATATTTCATGGTAAACATTGACAATTATATAAATTCATTCAATATTTAAACTTCCACATCTATCCAAAATGGAGCAGTGTTTTAAGTATATCTGACTATTTTAATTTTGACTCACACTGTCTTTAAGAGTCAGTGGTTAATCAGGAAGAACATTTGTCTGGTCCCTCTTTTACATAAACCATACATGCTAACAAGTGTACTTATTTCTGATTGGCTTTTTACCTTTAATTTTCCAACTTTGGGCAATAATAGTGAATTCTGGTCTTTGAGGCAAAGGTAGTACGTGGCTACTTTCTGTGTCTTAGAATATGGTTAAAGAAAGCATGACAAAGGTCAGAAAAGGCTTAGAAAAGAGAAAATGAGAAAGGGAAAAAGCTGAAAACTGGTATCAAAATTGGTTCTCCACCTCCCCTTGGTTGTCTACCCTGCTTCCTTCTCTGTTGGGCCTCCTATTAGGCCTTCTTTTGGTCATATCTTTTGGCCCTCGGACATTTAATCGTGTAACCAGCTTTGTTAAACAACAGGTAGATAATATGGCAGCAAAACCTATTCAGGTATATTATCATAAGCTAGCTATGGAGGATGCTTTGATGATGGCCAAGCTCACCTACACATCTCTTTCCAGCCCAGGAAAGAACATTTTTGTCCTTCAGCCAAATGAGGCCAACATTCTTTTCTGCCTGCTGTCCTGATGCCTTTGCTGAAATATCAATGAATTCTCACCCTTGTGTGTGGAGCTGGACAGTCAATGATGGGTAAGAGTGTGATATATTCACAAATAAAGCACCTAAGACAGGAGGGCTGCCATTAGCTGCTTCCTTATACCATGACAGACCCTGGCCACAAGATTCTCTTGGCCATGTGACAAATATCACTCCAACCTAAGACATATGCAATTCCCGAGGGGCTCATTCCAGGACAGCACAGCCATTTAGCCACCTTTTCATTTGACTACAAGGAAGGAGGAGATGTTGGGAGTGATGCCCTTGAAACCCTCCATTATTAATGTTATTATTATGGTTAGAATTAAATATGACTAGGTTCATGGAAAATCCCCAGCCAGCTGCAGAAGACTAGTACAAATCTGGTGGTCAAGATGAATAATAATATGATAAAGTTCTGACCTTGCTGAGAAATACATCAGACGTCAAGATACCCAATGTGATGATCTGTAACCTTTCTGAAAAACCAACATCCTGCTGACCAATAAATATAACAAACTTGTGACCTTTCTAACATCCTTCAACATCAGCCAATTCCCTGACCACACAAATACTGTGTCCTTGGCCAGCGTGTATATTTCATACTTCTGTTACCCCTGTTATGGTATAAATTCAGCCTTGAGAAAAAATAAAATTGTTGCCTTGATCAGACTCTTGTCTTGGCGTCCTTCTTTGTGTCTCTTGCCCCCCATTCTCTTCCATGTACTCAGCACCCCTCTTTGACAGAACCCTAGGAGTAGGTAATATGGATGCTGAAATAGCCACTTCCTGTTGCCAGGAAGGGCACCCAGTGGAGGGAGGAGGACAGCAACTCACCCCTTAAACCTACAACCAAAAATAGGTCTTGCTTACAAGATGGTCAGGGCAAAATAGAGCAGAAAATGGGCGAATGGTCAAACAACGACTCCCCCAAACTGAGACACACCCCACTGGCAAGAAAAGGTTCCTACACTGTTAATGATACTTCGTTATGCCTGCAGAGAGGAATCTACCATAACTGTCTTCTGAGATGTTTCATTAAGCAGCCAATGGAAAGAGATACAGAGATTCACATTGAAACATCAGATGAAGCTCAGAGAGTCTTATGGAAAATTTGGGACAAGGATTAAGGAACATAAAAAAAAAAGCAAAAAAAAAAACAGGGACTTCACAACAAGACCAACAGAGTGAACGAATCTGGAATCTTGGAGGCTCCTAGAGTCTGAATCACCAACCACAGAGTGATCACGACTCCGCTTACATCACTTAGCTCTACGATATAATCCTGTGCTTTTACCACAGGATAATCTCTCATTTACAAAAGAGAGAGAGAGAGAGAGAGAGAGAGAGAGAGAGAGAGAGAGAGAGAGAGGAGGGAGAGAGAGAGAGAGAGAGCTGAGCAAGGAACAAAATTGACATGATAATGAGGATAGAAATCCCTAAGGCCTCAAACCTATCATCTAAAGAATTACAGGAAAATATCTTTCTCCAAGATTGATACACCAATTCAGTCATCACTGAAAACAAACAAATACAAGTAGCTAACAATTCCTTTTTTAGAAATAACAGAATTTTCCACAGTACAAAAGGAAAATATACAGGGGTCTAGGAAATCAAACCATTAGGGTGAACAGATCTGAAGAATAAATTAAAGAATATTTGCAAAACCTGCATTTTTTGTGTAGTTGAATACATATATAGTAAAAAATTAACACATATTTTATTCTATATCAACATCTGTGTAGAAACAGTAGGGATAAAACATGGATCAATTTGTCATCAGATTGATATTGGCAGAATGTACATGCTGGAGATGATCACTATGACAGATAATTTCAGAAGCAGATACACTGTTAGGCTAGTTTGCTATGCCTTTTCCAGCTGGACAGTCAAAGGATATGGCAGTAACAAGTGGGACATTTGGGGTGTTTGAAAAAATTGGCAGTCTTTATGACCTCTTGTATGAAAAATGAAGTGAATAAAAGTGAAAGGTATTACGTGAAAAGTTCATAAAATCTGAGGATAATACGTGGCTTTACAATGAAAGTGAAAAATGAGAAAAAAAACTCCATGAATTATAGTGAATAAAACCTAATCTTGTAAATAATTCATGGGTTTCTGCATAACTTGGCTCGAGACTGACAGAAGAATGGGTGTCATGGAATTTGATGGTAGTAGGGATCTATTCTAGGTACTTTAGGAATACTGTTTGAGCAAGAAAAAGGAACACTAATGATGTCAATTTCAATAATAGGAAGAGCTTCTTAAACAGCAGACATATGTAATTATTATCTCTTGTGTAAACTTGTGAAACACAGCCAGCCACTTGATAAATAGAAGCTTAGCTTTTGTCTTATGTTCTGTTGTCTTAGTTAATTGTCTTTTGCTATAAAGAGATATCATGACATGTAAACTTATTGAAAATAGAATTCATTTGGAACTTCCATATAGTGTACAGCAAGCAAGGAGGAGTGATAATGGAGTAGGAGCTGAGACCTTACATGGAAGGACACAACTGACAGAGACAAATTGGGGCGGGGGAGCAGAGAGATAGAGGCAGAGACAGAAAGACAGAGAAAAAAAGGAAGAGGAAGGAAGGAGGGAGAGAATGAGGGATGAATGGAAGGAGAGAGCGATGGAGGAAGAGAAGTAAAATATAAGGGAGAATGAGGAGAGAGGGGTACAACTGGAAATGGCATGGTTTTTTTGAATTTTTCCTTTTCATTTATTAGATATTTTTTTATTTACATTTCAAGTGTTATTCCCATTCCCGGTTTCCCGGACATAAACTCCCTATCCCAACCCCCTCTCTTTCTTCTATAAGGGTGTTTCCCTCTTCATCCACTCCCCCTTCTACCCCACCCCCTGAAATTCTCCTAAACTGGGGGTCCAACCTTGGCCAGATCAAGGGCTTCTCCTTCCATTGGTGTCTAACAAGACTATCCTCTGCTACATATGCAGCTGGAGCCATGGGTCATTCCATGTATAGTCTTTGGGTAGTGGTTTAGTTCCTGGGAGTTCTGGTTGGTTGGCATTGTTGTTATTATGGGGTTGCAAGCCCCTTCAGCTCTTTCAGTCCTTTCTCTAATTCCTGCAACGGAGATGTCCCATTCTCAGTTCAAAGGTTTCCTGCTAGCATTTGCCTTTGTATTGGACATGCTCTGGCTGTGTTTCTCCACAGACATCTATATCAGGTTCCTATTAGCATGTACTTCTTAGCTTTATCAATCTTATCTAGTTTTGGTGGCTGAATATATGTAGGCCACATGTGGGACAGGTTCTGAGTGGCCATTCCTTCACTCTGTGCTCCAAACTTTGCCTTCATATCCCCTCCTATGAATATTTTTCTTCTCCCTTTTAAGAAGGAATGAAGCATCTGCACTTTGGTCATCCTTCTTGAGTTTCATGTGGTCTGTGGATTGTGTCTTAGGTAATATGAGCTTTTGGGCCAATATCCACTTATCAGGTGATGTGTGTTTTTCTGTGATTGAGTTACCTCACTCAGGATGATATTTTCTAGTTCAATCCATTTGCCTATGAATTTCGTGAAATCATTGTTTTTGTAGCTGAGTAGTACTCCATTGTGCAGATATACCAAATTTTCTGTATCGATTCCTCTGTTGACAGGCATCTGTGTTCTTTCCAGATTGTGGCTATTATAAATATGGCTGCTATGAACAAGTGGAGCATGTGTCTTTGTTTTATGTTGGAGCATCTTTTGGGTGCCCAGGAGAGGTATAGCTGGGTCCTCAGGTAGTACTCTGTGCAGTTTTCTGAGGAACCTTCAGACTATTTTCCAAAGTGACTATACCAATTTGCAGTCCCACCAAAAATGGAGGAGTGTTCCTCTTTCTCCACATATTTGCCAGCATTTGTTGTCTCCTGAGTTTTTGACCTTAGCCATTCTGATTGGAGTGAGGTAGAATCTCAGGGTTAATGCCCATCCACAGTGACATATGTCCTTAGACAATATCATACCTCCTAATCTTTCCCAAACAGTCCCATCAACTAGCATTAGAATATACTGATGTGCAATTTTTGTTTTGTTGAGGACTCAATTGAATCATGTGATGTTTTTTTCTGAAACCTGTCTTCTGGGGGAATATTTCACTGAGGCAAGCACATGAGAGGATGTTTGTCTATGTCCAGACATGAGGTGTTTTCCTGAAAGCTGTCTGGTAAAAGGACATGTGATATCTTGTTGGAACAGTAGCTTGAGAGGATATGTGATGTTTACAAATGTTAGAAGTATAATGCAACAGACAGTGGCCAATGCTCTGACATAGTTTCCTTGCTGGTCTTTTTTGTGTTTTGTTGACATTGATCTTTGCTGACTATGACATTGCATTGGTTGACCTTACTTTCTTTGCAGATCTTCACTTGTTGTAACTTTGTAGAAAGAAGCACACCAAAGAAATTCTGGTGGCTTTCTGAGTGCTTCTTGCCATTTTGGTAATCAACAAGGCAGTGCTGCTGATTTATGTTTGCTGCTTTGGTAGAGGACTGTACTGTAGAGAACAGAAAGTGAAATTACCCCAAAGACCTAATTCTAAACAGGTATGTGTTTCCCCTTTCCTATTAACAATTTTCTACCCCTATCTACAATATGTAACTCTATGGGAGCCATTCTCATGTAAACTACTACATTTCACTCCCTGGCCCTCATAGGCTTCTGGTCATATCATAATGAAAAATGCATTCAGTGCAAATTAAAAAATCCTCACACTGTCAATTCAAATTAAAATCACCATCCAGGAATAGTATAGCTGTGTTTTGAGGTGGAATTTTGTTGTTGAAAAATATAAAAATAAAATGAATAGTTGTCTATTTCCCTGATCAGTTCGCACCGCAGTGTCCCAAGATATCTGCTAGATATCTTGGCGGACACACATCTCCGCCACACACTTTCTTACACTCAAACCTTCATATAAAAGAACACACAACACAATAATCTTTGACCCAATTGGTAAGATATAATTACCCACTTAAACATACAAAGCCCGGTACCATCTATCCCTTAGGAACATTGATAGCAACCTGTAAATACACAGAGCAGAATCTTAGCATCACCTGCCATAGCTTCTCCCCTCTCTCTCTCCTCTGTCTCCTGTCTCTTCCTTTCTCTCCTAGTCTCCTCCTCTTCCTTCAAACTTCTCTCCCGCCCATCCTTCCTTCTCCTCCAATGATAGGCCTCCTTCTATCCTGTACCTGCCCCTCACTTGTACTTTACAAATTCAATGGGGAGGTGATTCTGGTGAAGTCACCTGAGTTCTGAGTCCTTGACTAGGCAGCTGTCCTTGGGGCAGTGGAATTAGCATCAAAATACAGATAACTTCAGGGCAAACAACAACAGAACTTTTTCCTGTTTTCTGATAAACTGTCAATTTGATTTCTAGAGTGGTTGTACAAGTTTGCACTTCCACAAGCACTATATGAGAGTTCCTGTGCAAAAGAAGCTCTACCATCCCACAAGGACATATGGTCAACTACGTTCGTAGCAGTTTCATTTGTAATAGTCAAAAACTGGAAAAAACTTGGTTGTCCCTTACCTGAAGAATTTATAAAGAAAATGTAGTTCATTTACACAATGGAGTACTCAGCTATTAAAAACAAAGACATCATAAATTTTGCAGGCAATTTGATGGAACTAGAAAATATCATTCTGAGTTAGGTAACCCAGACTCAGAAAACATGGATGGTGTGTATTCACTTACAAGTGTACATTAGCCATAAAACATAGGATAGCCACGCTATAATCCAGAGACTCAAAGAAGCCAAATAACAAGGAGGGCACAAAGGACAATGTTTTACTCTTCTCAAAATGGTAAATAAAATATATATTACAGATGAGTGGAAGGAAATGGGTGGGAAAGGGGTAGGGAGGGGAGCTTCATGGGAAATCATGTGTAGGGAGAGCAGGGAGAGAGACTAGAAATCAGCACTGGACATGGGCTCGTATCTCTTGGATGTGCCACAGACTTGGGATGGCGTGAGATCCCAAGGTATCCATGGGGAATACTCTAGCTGAGGCTTTAGGAGTGGGGAATATGGATACTGAACTAGCCACTTTCTGTAGTCAGGAAAGATACCCAGTGGAGAGATAAGGACAGCAACCCACCCACGAAATCCAATATCTGTCTTGCCTTCAAGATGTGCAGGGACAAAGAATAGAGATGAAAGGAATGGTCAACCAATGACTGCCATAAACTGAGAGCCATTTCAAGGGCAGGAACCAGTCATTGATACTATTAATGATACTCTATTATAATTGCAGACAGGAGCCTAGCATAAATGTCCTCTGAGAGTCTCTACTGAGCAGCCAGTAGAAAGAGATGCAGAAACCCACAGACAAACCATAGTTGGAGATCAGGGAGTATTGTGGAAGAATTGGAAGAAGAATTGAAGGACCCAGAGAGAACAGAGAGTCCATAGGAATACAGACTTGGACCCTTGGGGACCTCAGAGACTGAACTATCAACCAATGAGACAACATAGGTTGTCCCTGAATCTGTTGCCTGCCTGTGGATTCCATTCCCCTAATTGTGCTGGGATATTTTTATTCAGTGAGGAGGGATGTGCCTAAATGTGCAGTGACTTGATGTGCTGTGGAGGGGCATATGATACCCAGCTGGGGGTTTTCCTTTCTCAAAGAAGAGGAGGAGGGAAGTATGGGAGTTTGTCACAGCAAAGATCAAAACCTGATACCAACCCTTTTCTTGATTAATTTTTTGTGTGTAAAGACACCGTGATCAAGACTACTTATAGTAAGAAAGTTTATTTGAGTATAGTTAACAGTTTCAGAGGGTTAGTCCATAAGAATAGAGAGCAAGTGTAACAAGGAGGCAGGGAAGGTTTTGGATCAGTAGCTGACAGCTTACATGTTGACACAACAATTATGATGCAGAGAAAAAGAGCTAAAATGGAACTGGCATGGGATTTGAAATCTCAAAGCTCATCCACCCCAGTGACACACCTCCTCCAGGACATCACATATTACAATACTTCCCAAATTATTCACCAACTGTGGACCAAACTTTTAAATATATCAGTGTGTGGAGGCAATTATTATTCAACCAATCTCACTGTATTTAGTAAAAAGTACTAGAAATCACTTTAAAATTTATCTGATATCAAGGGAATGATGCTAGTATGTAATTTTCATCATTTAAATCTTTTTGTTGATTGTGATTATGTTTATGGAAATATAAATAATATGTGTGATGTGGCCCATACATATACAGCCACCCAGTTAGACAAGATGGATAAAGCAAAGAAGTGCAGGTAGACAGGAGCCGGGTGTAGATCTCTCCTGAGAGACACAGCCAGAATACAGCAAATACAGAGGCGAAGGCCAGCAGCAAACCACTGAACTGAGAACAGGACCCCCGTTGAAGGAATCAGAGAAAGAACTGGAAAGTTTGAGGGGGCTCGTGACCCCATATGAACAACAATGCCAAGCAACCAGAGCTTCCAGGGACTAAGCCACTACCTAAAGACTATACATGGATTGACCCTGGACTCTGACCTCATAGGTAGCATTGAATATCCTAGTAAGATCACCAGTGTAAGGGGAAGCCCTGGGTCCTGCTAAGACTGAACCCCCAGTGAACGTGATTGTTGGGGGGAGGGCGGCAATGGGGGGAGGATGGGGAGGGGAATATCCATAAAGAAGGGGAGAGGGAGGGGTTAGGGGAATGTTGGCCGGTAAACCGGGAAAGGGAATAACACTCGAAATGTAAATAAGAAATACTCAAGTTAATAAAAAAAATAAAGAAAATAATAATATGTGTGATAATGTGTGCATGACACACATGTGTGTGCATGTGGAAGACAGAGGACAACTTTGTAAAGTTATTTCCTTATACTCTGTTCCAAGGTCTAACTCAGATTTATAGGATTGTTGGCACACTGATAAAGATTTCTCAAATTAATAATATAGAAATATACTATTTAATCTATGGGTGGACTACAGTCACTGTCATTTTACATTTGGCCACCCAAAATTCTTTTACATTCAAACTCACCATTCTTAGTCATATGCCTCCTTGATTATGAAATTTCGTCTGCCAAAGTGAAAATTTCTGTTTTATCTGCACATATGTTACCTATGCATTATTCCCATATCCTAAACATTTTTTTTCAAGATTCCACTTTATTATGTAGACGATTAATTACTCTCCTCTGAGTGCCCTTGTTGTTTTCGGACATGTCTATAGATATTGTGCAAATTTGAGACTGTTAAAATTAACTTTATCTATCTTTTTAAAATGAATGTAAGCATTTTGAGAATTGAACAAGTTTCACAATCAATTGTCTAGTAGTTCTCATAGGTCTAGTACTGATTAATAAGTGTGATTTGAATTCATAAAGTAAGAAATGAAAGATAAAGAAAATCAGGGAATAGAGGCAAAACGGGAAAATTTCATTATCTAATTGCCTTCAAATATGTGCTGAAGAGAACTCATTCATGAGAGAATTTCAGCATGTTTTCAAATCATCTTGTTTATTCACATGGATCTATGTCACTCTTCATTTTTCCTTTCATCCCTTCTTCCCTACCAGGTGCTCTCCTTCCAACACTTTTTGTCTTTTCCTACATCTCTCTTTTCTTTTCCTTTGGTTGTTGTTTTACATATAAATACATACATATATATACATACATACACTCATTTGTACATATGTACACACACATGCACTTAAGTGTATAAATATAACTTTCAATTTTCATTTTTTTGTTTGTGTGCATATAGTTTCAAGGATGATTATTCTGCTTGACAACCAATTGATATGGGGCCCATCCTAGGGAATCCTCCTCCTAGCAGTCATTAGTTTCTTGGATCGTGTTTCTAATTTTGGATCATACACAATTTCCCTCCTTTAATGTTAACATGTCCACTGATATTTCCATTGACCTGGTTTTGTTCCAGTGGCCATTTCTAAGAGATACTATTTTAATGCTAACTTCCTAATGTTTTGATTCCTACAAGCCTTTTGCCCAATCGTCTATGTTTCCGGAGCCATATATGGTGGAACTGTTGTGTAGATGTATCTAGGGACTGGTTTCCACATGATTATTGTTCTTTGTACTGTATCTAGTTGTGGTTTTCTGAAATGATTTGCATTTACAGTAAAGAGAGTTTTATTTGATGAGGAGTGTTAGGTATATTTATCTGTGGGTAAAATGATAAGATTTAGGATATAGTAAGAAACTATGTTCTAGTAAATTGGTAATAGATTCTCAGGCCCAAGATCTCACTAGGTTCAGGAAATTGCAGCATTTTCTCATACCAGAAATAATTTACCTCCTGTTGAGTGGGGCTTAAGTCCAATTAGACAGCTGGTGATTACCACCACTTATTGTGATTTTGACACAATAAGTTTCCATACATTATTGATTTTTTTAAAGGTTTTACAACTGAAGGTGCTTCTGATTGATGCTAAAGATATGTCTTTTTTTTTACTCTAAGTTATAATGAAATGATTTATTCTAATCATTTTAACATGATTATAAAATCAAGAAAAGTGATTTTCCAGTTTTGTACATTACATATGTAATACTAATAAAAATCTAATAGTGAATGATCTTTAATTTATTTTATTTTTTATTAGATAATTTTTTTTACTTACGTTTCAAATGTTATTCCCATTCCCGGGTTCCTCTCCATAAGCCCCCATCCCCTAACTCTCCCCCATACGGGTATTCCCCACATCTGCCTTCCTTACTGTTACACCCCCATATTCTACTGCACTAGGGGTCCAAACTTGGCAGGACCAAGAGCTTCCCATTCCACTGGTGCCCCAACAATGCTATTCTCTGCTACATATGCAGTGAAACTCTGGTTGGTTGGCACTGTTGTACTTACGGGGTTGTAAGCCCCTTCAGCTCTTTCAATCCTTCCTTTAATTATTCCCCCCAAGTGGGTCCTGTTCTCAGTTCAGTGGTTTGCTGCAAGCATTGACCTCTATATTTGACATGCTCTGGATGGGTCTCTCAGGAGAGATCTATATCTGGTCTCTTTCAGCATGATTTTTTTTAGTTTCACCAATCTTATCTACTTTTGGTGGATATATATATATATATATATATATATATATATATATATATATGTCACGTGTGGAGCAGGCTCTGAATGGCCATGGCCATTCCTTCAGTCACTGCTCTAAACTTTGCTTCCCTATCTCCTCCTATGGAAATTATTTCCCCTTTAAAGAAGGAGTGGGAGCATCCACATTTTGGTCATCCTTCTTCTTGAGCTTCTTGTAGTCTATGGATTGAATCTTGGGTAATTTGAGCTTTGGGGCTAATATCCACTTATCAATGAATGCATACCAAGTGTGTTTTTTCTCTGAATGGGTTACCTCACTCAGGATGATATTTTCTAGTTCATTCCATTTGCATATGAATTTCATGAAATCATTGTTTATGATAGCAGATAGTTCTCCATTGTGTAGATGTACCACATTTTTTTGAATTCATTCCTCTGGTAAAGGGCATCTGAGTTATTTCCAGCTTCTGGCTATTAACAATAAGTCTGCTATGAACATAATGGAGCATATGCCTTTGTTGTATGTTAGAGCATCTTTATATGCCCTGGAGGGGTATAGCTGGGTCCTCAGGCAGTGGAATGTCCAATTTTCTGAGGAACTTCCAGACTGATTTCCAGAGTGGTTGTACCACTTTTCAATCCCACCAACAATGGGTGAGTGTTCCTCTTTCTCCACATCCTCACTAGTATCTGCTGTCACCTGAGTTTTTGATCTTAGCCATTCTGACAGGTGTGAGGTGGAATCTCAGGGTTGTTTTGATTTGCATTTCCCCGATGACTAAGGATGTTGAACATTTCTTTAGGTGCTTTTTGCCCATTCATTAATCCTCAACTGAGAACATTTTGTTTAGTTCTGTACCCCATTTTTTAATAGGGTTATTAGGCTCTCTGGAACCTAACTCCTTGAGTTCGTTGTATATTTTGGATATTAGCCCTCTATCAGATGTAAGATTGGTAAAACACTTACCCAATCTGTTGGTTGCTGTTTTGTCCTAATGACAGTGTCTTTTGCCTTACAGAAGCTTGGCAGTTTTATGAGGTCCCATTTGTTGATTCTTTTTTTTATATTTTTTTTTAAGATTTATTAGTTTTTTATTATACAAGTACACTGTCACTGTCTTCAGACACACCAGAAGAGGGCACCAGATCTCATTATAGATGGTTGTGAGCCACCATGTGGTTGCTGGGATTGGAACTCAGGACCTCTGGAACAGCAGTCAGTGCTCTTAACTGCTGAGCCATCTCTCCAGCTCTAAGTTGTTGAGTATTGATCTTAGAGAAGAAGCCATTGGTGTTTTTTTCAGGAAATTTTCCCCAGTACCCATATGTTCAAGGCTTTTCCACACTTTTTCTTCTATTTATTTGAGTGTATCTGGTTTGATGTGAAGATCCTTGATCCACTTGGACTTAAGCTCTGTACAGGGTGATGAGAATGGTTTGATTTGCATTCTTACACATGCTGACCTCCAGTTGAACCAGCACCATGTGTTGAAAATACTATCATTATTCCATTGGATGGTTTTAACTCCTTTGTCAAAGATAAAGTAAACATAGGTGTGTGGGTTCATTTCTGGGTCTTTATTTCTGTTCCACTGATCTATCTGCCTGTCTCTGTACCAATACCATACAGTTTTTATGACTATTGCTCTGTAATACTGATTGAAGTCAGGGATGGTGATTCCCCCAGAAGTTCTTTTATTGTCGAGGATAGTTTTAGCTATCCTGGTTTTTTTGTTATTCCACTTGAATTTGCAAATTGCTCTTTCTATATCTCTAAAAAATTGAGTAGGAATTTTAATGGGGATTGCATTGAATCTGTGGATTGCTTTTGATTAAATGGCCATCGTTACTATATTAATCCTGCCAATCCATGAGCATGGGAGATTTTTCCATCTTCTGAAATCTTTCTCAATTTCTTTCTGCAGAGACTTGAAGTTCTGGTCATGCAGATCTTTCACTTGTTTCGTTAAGGTCACACCAAAATATTTTATCTTATTTGGGACTATTGTAAAGGGTGTCATTTCCTTAATTTCTTCCTCAGCTTGTTTAAACTTTGAGTAGAGGAAGGCAACTGATTTGTTTGAGGTAATTTTATACCACAACACTTTGCTGAAGTTGTTTGTGATTTTGTTACTAGAGTAATTGTGACTTCATAGAAGGACTATGGTAGTGTTCTGTATGTTTCTGTTTTGTGGAAAAGTTTGGACAGTATTGGTATGAAGTCTTCTATGAAGGTCTGATAGAATTCTGCACTAAACCCATCTGGTCCTGGGCTCTATTTGGTTGGGAGACTGTTAATAATTGCTTCTATACCTTTAGGAATTACGGGGTTGTTTAGATGGTTTTTTTGTTTCTGATTTAACTTTGGTACCTGGTGTCTGTCTAGAATATTGTACATTTCCTCCAGATTTTCTATTTTTCTTGAATATAAGATTTTGTAGTAGGATCTGGTGATTTTTTAATATCCTCATATTCTTCTGTTATGTTTCACTTTTCATTTCTGATTTTGTTAATTTGGATACACACTCTGTCACCTCTGGTTAGTCTGGCAAAGGGTTAATATATCTTGTTGATTTTCTCTAAAAACCAGCTCCTGGTTTTGTTTGTTCTTAGTATAGTCCTTTTTGTTTCTACTTGGTTGATTTCAGCCCTGAGTTTATTTCCTTCTTTCTACTCCTCTTGTGTTTATTTATTTATTTTTGTTCTAGAGTTCTGTCAAGCTGCTGACATATACTCTCTCCTGTTTCGTTTCACAGGCACTCAGACCTTTGAGTTTTCCTCTTAGCACCCCTTTCATTGTGTCCTATAAGTTTGGGAATGTTGTATCTTCGTTTTCTTAAATCCTTAGAAGTCTTTAGTTTGTTTATTTCTTTCTTGACCAAGTTGTCATTGAGTAGAGCATTGTTCAACTTCCATGTATATGTGGGCTTTCTGTCATTATTGTTGTTATTGAAGACCAGTCTTAGTGTGTGGTGATCTGATAGGATGCATGGGATTATTTATATTTTCCTGTATTTGTTGAGGCCTGTTTTGCGAACGATTATATGGTCCATTTTGGAGAAGGTACCATGAGGTGCTGAGAAAAAGGTATATCCTTTTGCTTTAGGATGGAATGTTCTATAAATATCTGTTAAATCTATTTGTTTCATAACTTCTGTTAGTTTCTCTATGTCTATGTTGAATTTCTGTTTCCATGATGTGTCCGTTGATGAGAGTGGGGTGTTGAACTCTCCTACTATCAAACTCAGAGTTTAAATCAACCAAGTAGAAACAAAAAGAACTATACAAATAACCAACAGAACCAAAAGCTGGTTCTTTGAGAAAACCAACAAGATAGATGAACCCTTAGCCACACTTACCAGCGGACACAGAGAGTTTGTCCAAATTAACAAAATCAGAAATGAAAAGGGAGACATAACAACAGAATCAGAGGAAATTAAAAAAATCATCAGATCCTACTACAAAACCCTATATTCAACAAAACGTTAAAATCTTTAGGAAATGGACAATTTCCTAGACAGATACCAGTTACCGAAGATAAATCAGTGGAAAGGCTTCACTCCTTCTTTAAAAGGGAAACAAGAATACTTTTGGGAGGGAATAGGGAGGCAAAGTTTAGAACAGAGGCTTAAGGAACACCCATTCAGAGCCTGCCATAAATGTGGACCATACATATACAGCCACCAAACTAGATAAGATGGATGAAGCAAAGAAGTGCAGGCTGACAGGAACCTGATGTAGATCTCTCCTGAGAGACACAGTAGAATATGGCAAATACATAGGCGAATGCCAGCAGCAAACCACTGAACTGAGAATGCGATCCCCCATTGAAGGAATCAGAGAAAGGACTGAAAGAGCTTGAAGGGGCTTGAGACCCCACATGTACAACAATGCCAACCAACCAGAGCTTCCAGCGACTATGCCACTACCCAAAGACTATTCATGGACTGACCCTGAGCTCCAACTGCATAGGTAGCAATGAATAGCCTAGAAAGGGCACCTGTGGAAGGGGAAGCCCTTGGTCCTGCCAAGACTGAACCCCCAGTGAACGTGATTGTTGGGGGGAGGGCACTAATGGGAGGAAGATGGGGAGGAGAACACCCATATAGAAGGGGAGGGGCAAAGGTTAGGGGGATGTTTGCCTGGAAACCGGGAAAGGTAATAACAATTGAAATGTAAATAGGAAATACCCAATTTAATAAAGATGGAGAAAAAAAAATGAAGTGGGAAAAAAATTCTCTTTCTATTATCATGTGAGGTACAATGTGTACTTTCAGCTTTAGTAAGTTTTCTTTTATGAATATATGTGCCCTAGCATTTGGATTATAGATATTTAGGATTGGTAGATTTTTCGTTTGATTAATATGAAGTGTCCTTGCTTATCTTTTTTTTTTTTTTTCTTTTTTTTCGGAGCTGGGGACCGAACTCAGGGCCTTGCGCTTGCTAGGCAAGCGCTCTACCACTGAGCTAAATCCCCAAACTCTTGCTTATCTTTTTTTAATGACTTTTGGTTGTAAGTTGGTTTTATTTGATATTAGAATGGCAACTCCAGCTTGTTTCTTTGGGCCACTTGCTTGGAAAGTTGTTTTCCAGCCATTTACTCTGAGGTAATGTCTTCTTTGTCCCTGAGATATGTTTACTATATGTTGCAAAATGCTGTGTCCTCTTTACATATCCAGTCTGTTAGTCTATACCTTTTTATTGGGGAATTGAGTCCATTGATGTTGAGAGATATTAAGGAATAGTGATTGTCACTTCCTGCTATTTTCATTGATAGAGGTGGAATTATGTTTGTTTGTCTCTCTTTTCATTCATTGCAACTAAGAATTATATTCTTATTTTCTGTACAGTGTAGTTTCTCTCCTTGTGTTGGAGTTTTTTATCTATTATCCTTTGTACGGCTGTATTTGTAGAAAGGTATTGTGTTGATTTGTTTTTGTCATGGTATATCTTGGTTTCTCTATCTATGTTAATTGAGAGTTTTGCTGGATACAGTAACTTGGGCTGGCATTTGTGTTCTGTTAGGGCCTGTATGACATCTTCCTAGTATCTTGTGGTTTTCATAGTCTCTTAAGAGGTCTGGTACAATTCTTATAAGTCTGCCTTTATATGTCCCTTGACCTTTTTCCCTTACTGCTTTTAATATTCTTTCTTTGTTTTGTGCATTTGGTGTTTTAACTATTACGTGATGGGAGGAATTTCTCTTCTGGTCCAATCTATTTGGAGTTCTGTAGGCTTCTTTTATATTTATAGGAATCTCTCTCTTTAGGTTAAGGAAGTTTTCTTCTATAATTTTGCTGAATATATTTATTGGCCCTTTAAATTAGGAGTCTTTACTTTCTTCTATACCTATTATCCTTAGGTTTGATCGTTCCCTTGTGTCTTGGATTTCCTGTATATTTTGTGCTAGGATCATTTTGCATTTTACATTATCTTTGACAGTTGTGTCAATTTTTTCTCTGGTATGTACTGCCCCTGAGGTTCTCTCTTCTATCTTTTGTATTCTGTTGTTGATGCTAGTGTCTACATCTCTTTTTCTCTTCCTTGATTTTTCTGTATTCAGGGTTGTCTCTCTTTGTGCTTTCTTTATTGTTTCTATTTCCATTTTCTATTCCTTCACCTGTTTGATTGTGTTTTCCTGTAATTCTTTCAGGGATTTTTATTTTTCCTCTCTAAGCGCTTCTACTTGTTTATTTGCTTTTCCCTGCATTTCTTTAAGGGAGTTCCTTATGTCCTTCTTAAAGTCCTCCATCATTATCAAAAAATGTGAATTTAAATCTAAATCTTGCTTTTCCAGTGTGTTTGGATATCCAGTATCATCTTTGATAAGAGAACTGGGCTCTGATGATGCCAAGTAGTCTTGGTTTCTGTTGCTTAGTTTCCTGTGCTTGCCTCTAGCCATTTGGTTGTCTCTGCTGTTTGCTTGTCTTAGTGTTTCTGAGAGTGATTTGACCCTGCTATAGGCCTCTGTGTCAGCACTCTTGTAGAACTGATTTCCTGCTTTCTTTCAGCCTTTTCTGAGTACAGCTGCTCTGATTTCAGGTGTGTTGGTGCTCCTGGAGACTGTCTTTCAGCTGTAGCTGCAGGCTGGAAACAAAGGGTCCTGCCCCTGATTGCTCCTAAGTCCTTTCACCCAGGGGGCACAGTTGGCACTAGGTGATTCCCTCTTGTGTCTGGAATGTGGACAGAGGGTACTATCCTCTGAGTTCTCAGGAGTGTCAACATTTCTGAGGTTCTGGCTTTCCCCCTGTAGAATTTGGGTACAGGGAGTTATTTGTCCAGTTTGATTCTGTCCTGGGCACAGACCAGTATCGTGGGTGCGAAGGTTTACTGTTCCTATATTTCTGTGTGGAGAGGCACTGTGCATTTTCCCCTTGGACCAGGGATATGGGCACAGGTGTGCAGATGTGGCAGTCTGTCCTACAGTCTCAGGATGTCTGCACTCCTGGGTGTTCAGCTCTCTTCCCCATGGGATTTGGGTGCAGGAAAGATATGTCTTAATGAATAAGAATTATAGCTACTGAGTTCAAATTTCTATAACCCATAAACAAAACTGAAAAACTAAAAATAAATAACCGACTATGACTGAGTATGTGGCTGTAAGCCCACAACAGGTGGTTTCTGGAAGCTCCTTGTGCAGCCAGCCTAGAAATAAGGCAAACATCATAGTCAGTGAGAAAAGTGTAAAAAAAAAAAAAAAAGCCATCAGAGAAAGATAGACAGCAAACTAAAGATGAATAACTTCATGAATTCATCAAAATAAAACCTGAAACAATTGTAATTTAATAAAACATTAAATTTTTATAAAATGTAACAATTTCTCTTTTTGTAAGAGAAAGGCCATGCCAGCTTACAAGGTAATTTTACTGTCTCTGTGCCCTCTGGTTAGTCTGGCTAAGGATCTATTTATCTTGTTGATTTTCTAAAAGAACCAGCTTCTGGTTTTGTTGATTCTTTGTATAATCCTTTTTGTTTCTACTTGGTTGATTTCAGCCCTGAGTTTGAATATTTTCTGCTGTCTACTCTTCTTGGATGTATTTGCTTCTTTTTGTTCTAAAGCTTTCAGATGTGCTGTTAAGCTGGTAGTCTGTCCTCCGTCTGCAATTTCTTTATGGAGACACTCACAGTTATGAATTTTCCTCTTAATACTGCATTCCTTGTGTCCCATACATTTGGGTATGTTTTGCCTTTATTTTTAAATTCTAAAACATTAATTTCTTTCTTATTTTTACCCTGAATAGCTTCCATGTATATGTAGGCTTTCTGTTTTTGTTGTTGTTGTTTTTGTTGTTGTTGTTGTTGAAGACCAGCCTTGGTCTGTTGTAATCAGATAGGATGCATGTGATTATTTTAATCTTCTTGTATTGTGTCTTATTATAACATCAATTTTAGAAAAGGTAGCATGAGATGCTGAAAAGGTATAATTTTTTGTTTTAGGATGAAATGTTCTGTCAATATCTGTTTATTCCATTTTGTTCATAACTGTATTAGTTTCACTGTGTGTCTGTTTAGTTTCTGTTTCAATGACCTGTCCAATGGTGAGAATGAGGTGTTGAGGTCTCCTACTATTATTGTGTGAAGTTCAATGTGTGCTTTGAGCTTCTGTAATGTTTCTGTTACAAATGTGTTTGCCCTTGCATTTGGGGCATAGATGTTAAAAATTGAGAGTTCATCTTAGCAGATTTTTCTTTTGATGTGTATGAAGTGTCCTTCTTTATCTTTTTAAACAACTTTTGCTTGAAAGTCTATTTTATTGGGTATTACGATTGCTACTCCAGCTTGTTTCTTGGAACGTTTGCCTGAATTTTTTTTCAGCCTTTTACTTTAAGGTAGTGTCTGTCTTTATCTCTGAGGTGTTTTTCCTGTATGCAGCTAAATGCTGGGTGTTGTTTGCATATGTAGCCTATTAGTCTATGTCTTTTCGGGGAGGAATTGAATCCATTGATATTAAGAGATGTTAATGACCAATGATTGTTTCTTCTTGTCATTTTTGTTGTTAGAGGTGGAATTATGTTTGTGTGGTTCTCTTCTTTTGGGTTTGTTGTGAGAAAATTAGTTTCTTACATTGTCTTGGGAAGGGGGATAAGATTTTAAATGTAAATAGATAAAATAACCAATAAAAAGTTAATTTTATAAGAGGAATAGTTATTAAAAATCTGTTTGGAATAGATGTTCCTGTGTGTGTGTGTGTGGTGGGGGGTGTTGGCAGGGCTATGTGTGTTCTGAAATTTTCTAAGTTAATATTGCCCGACTTAAGGAATATTTCCTAGAACGATGCATATATGTATGATTGTGATTTGTTATGAAAGTTGTTGCACAGTAAGATGGCCACTCCAACCTACTTTGTTACAGCATAGAAATGATTCTTAGCACAAATAATACACAGAAGATGCATTTGCCAAGTGTTTTTATCCACATGGTGCCAAGATCTCAGGTGTTTGAGAAACATTTGAATTGCTGAATTTTTTTTAGTTTAATTTGAATTCTATGATGCCATGTATGTGCACTGCTCCAGCAGTTAAGTATTAATGGAAGAGATTTATAGAGTTCTAAATAGGTAGATGATCAGGGAAAGCACTTTCCTTTAACATTTTGAATTGTAAATACATTTTAAAAAATTCTTTCATCTCTGAACTTCATAAGGCAGCTGGAGAGGGAAGCTTGCAAGGTGGCATGCTAATACACTGATATTGTGGAGTCACTCTAAAGATTTAATGGGGTTATAACATTTTGTGTATCTATAGATGGAAAGAATTAATCTTGGAAATACATACTTAGTCAAAAGCAGTCAGTATTACTGCCATGGTAGTTAATTTATCATGAAGTACCTGTCTAAACACATCAGTGTTAGGATTCTAAAAACTTATTCTAAAGGCAGTAAGGATTTTTAAATGCTTTTTCACTTTCTGTATAAACTGTGATTGTAATTTTTAGGTATATAAATAGTTGTTATAATTCTGGTAGAAGTATTAGAATACTTAGAAATGCACCAAAGCTTCTTTTCTTATTGAGAGATTACATGCATAGTTTAATTTCTGTTCTTAAAATACTAAGTATCACAGGCTAGTGGTGAATTCCTTTAATTCTAGCCCTTGGAAGGCAGAGCCTAGCTTATTTTTGTGACTCTAAGAGGCCAGCCTGATCTAAAGAATGAGTTTTAGGACTTCCAGGGGTTCAGACAGCAACCCTGTCTTGAAAAGAAAACCACCAAAAACCAAACAAAAAGACATAAAATAAACAGGCAACATTAAAACAAAACCAAAACAAGAAACCAAAAATATCAAGTGTTCCATATTATCCAGAGACTTATTGTATTATTTATCATGTGACTAAAACCTGGTGATTAAGCATACTATTATTCAATTAATTCTGAATTTTTGCATACAATAGCAAGATGACCAAGACAAAATGCTAAAATGAGAGCCACATAATTTCTTAAATGATTGAAGCACATGTAAAAGGAATATGGGTATTTCGGTTGACTTATAGACAATTGTGCTAAGCTCCTTCTAACAGTGATCTATCAATATTTTGTATCATTGCCTGCCAGCTCAGATGAAAGTTGTGTTCCAAATTCATTGAGGAAACTTATAAATGAACAGGAGATAAAATATCTACTGACAAATATAGAAGAAACTTCCTCCCTTAAAGTGGTTTTTCTAACCTTACTTTTACCGTATTGACTACCTGATTACATTCAGAACTTGATGTCTGTGGAAGACTAAAGGAGAAGTTAAGGATATGTTCTTACATGACTGTCAATAATCTTTCAAATTTATGAAAAAAATTACATTTTTTGCTGCTTTTATTTCTAGTAGAGGTTAGTTACTTAAAAATAGAGTGAGTATATAACATACATACTTAGGGATTAAAAACAAAACATACAACTGTGTATCTAGAATTAGTTTCATACATGAAGGGTTAGTAACTTTCTGTATATTACCTCTTATTTTTGCTTTTAAAATTTCATTATTTAAATAAATAAGTATATGAAGTTCATAAATCTGACATAAGTAAAATGAGAAATATTTTGAAAGTAATTGATAAAATCAACACTTAAACTATAGATTACAAAAGTTATGGGGAATAATCTGTAAAGAATAAGAAAAGGATAATAAAGATGAAGTACATTTTAAATACTATTTATTGTTTTAATTTTCATTTCACTTGAGAAAGATCAAAGTATAAAATGAGAGAAAAATGACTATAGGAGAGATTATATCAATATTTAAGCTATAATAAGGTTTATATGCAATTGGAATATTTTGGTCTTATGATATTTGTGTATCAAAGCTGACTCAGATGTCCTTCAACAGAGGTATAGATACAGAAAATGTGGTATATTTACACAATGGAGGACTTCTAAGACATTAAAGTCAACAACTTCATGAAATTCTTAGGCAAATCAATGGAACTAGAAACTATTCTCTCAAGTGACAACAGATGCTGTCAAGGATGCGGAGAAAGAGGAACACTCCCATTGTTGGTGGGATTGCAAGCTGGTACAACCATTCTGGAAATCAGTCTGGAGGCTCCTCAGAAAATTGGACATTGTACTACCTTAAGATGCAGCTATATCACTCCTGGGCATATACCCAAAAGATACTTCAACATACAACAAGGACAGTTGTTCCATTATATTCATAGCAGCCTTATTTATAATAGCCAGAAGATAGGAAGAACCCAGATGTCCCCTAAGAGAGGAATGGATACAGAAAATATAGTACATTTATACAGTGGTGTACTACTTAGCTATTAAAAACAATGACTTCATGAAATTTATAGGCAAATGGATGAAACTAGAAAATATCATCCTGAGTAGGAACCCAATCACAAAAAACACACATGGTATGTATTCACTGTTAAGTGGCTATTAGTCCCAAATCTTGAATTACCCAAGATACAATCCACAGCCCACATGAAGCTCAAGAAGAAGGACGACCAAAGTGTGTGCATGTGCGTGTGCCTGTGTGTGTGGTGTGTTGAATGTAGAAGAAGGAATGCAAATTTCAAGAAATTTGGCTAACAAAGTGTCACTCCTAGACAAAGAACTACAGGAAACTAAGAATGTTCAGAGCAGGAAATTATATTTATCCCTAAGGAAGAGCTCACCAATTAGTTATTCAATACAAAATTATTCAATAAATTTGACAAACACTGCTCTTAAAATAAGACTTCGTATTTGGAGGATACTTTAATTTTTCTTCTGAGAGAGGAGAAACATCACAGTAGATAACACTGTGGAGAGCAAGAACTTGCTGATCCCTCACCCTGCTGCTCTTGCTGCTTCAGATGTCTTCTCAGGTTCATGGAGGTATATAGGACTACTTATAGAACTAGAGTAACTTAAAGGCATGTAGGATTTGTTTTACTTTGTAGAGATATGCACAATGCAGGCTGTACTTACAATGTAAAACAAAAGAAACTCCAGTGTACATTTTTGTCATTTCTATTAAGGATATGAATACTCATGGGTTAAATGTATTTTAGTTTGAGAATTTCATTCATTCATCCCCTTATCTCCTATTCTGTGACCTCTTCTTGTATAAAAAATTTTCATTTAAATAAGGTGGTTTTTTGTATAAGACCCATTAAGTTAAATGATTTTTTAACACTGGAATAGGTAGGAAGTTATTTATTAAAGTATTGGGTAATTTGTCAGTAACCGGATCTACTTAGAAGCAATTACATTACTATAGAAAATCTAAGTCCCTCTCCCAACAACCATTAATTGTGAATAATCTTTCATGGGCTCTTCTTCAATTAATGATGAAAACTTGACAGGCTGAGTCTTATGTGATTATATAAATACAACTCCAGTGACTTCTCAGTGAAATAGCTGTGTTATACCAAGAAGACCTCTGCATCAATTTTCACCAACTCAGTGATTTGTGTCATTTTAAAAATCAAAGATAAGTGGTATCTGTTAGAGTATCACAGTCAGATGGGTAGAGAGTAAAATAAGGCCCTAAGAGATGATCTCCAATTATTTAATATTCTTATTTCTGTATTATGTCTTGTAACTAGGAATGCAATTTTACCAAAGGAGAACTGTTACATAAATTTAGAAAATCAATTTTTCTGGTGGGGGGGGAGCTAAGGATATAGCTGAGATTGTAAAGTTCTTGGAGAGGATGCTTAAAGTCTTTGTTTCAACTGGTAACACTGCATATATAAGGCATGGTGCAAGGCACCTATAATTCTAGCTGCTCTCAGAAAATAAAGGCAAAAAGACAAGAAGTTCAAGGCGAAATTATGCTACATAGTACATTTGAGGCTAGCCTGGGTTTAAAAGATCTTATCACAACAAACAAACAAAACTAAAAAGAGAAATAAGGTATGACGAAAGGAAAGCTAACACTTCAATTTGGTGGAAATGCTAGCAATATATATGCTTTTAAATTTTAAAGTAAAAAGATTTTAATATATTTAAACATTGAAGAATGTGCATTCAATACCACCCAAAATATCAATAGTACAAACGAAATAACATTCCACTTTCAAAGAAGAGTTTGCAAAATGTAAGTTCAATAATGTTTTTAAATTGGAGATTTAAAGTAATTATGATTAAAAAAATACATTTTACCTTTTCCCTTCTTTAATAACCCAAGCTATATTTTGCATGAATATGAGGATTATGTTGGCTTTCAAAAGAGAAAAGATGTTGACAATAGTTAAAGCAGACTCCACCTTCTTTGCAGATAGACAGTAAAGTGTCCATGCTGTAAGAAAAGAGAGTAATTTATCTGCACCATCTCCAATTTAACGGACAGTTCAAAAGACACATGGAAAAAGCTTCCTTACTCAGTAGGGAGAGAAAGCATTGGTGGATTGAGGTTTATAGCATATTTTTCATCTTCTTAGCACATTTTTATTTGTAGATTGCTTTCTTTTTATATGGTGGGTACACTATTTTCATTATATTTGAAAAGGACAAATAAACTTACCTTACTAGATTTCACTTAGCCTTTCTGCTTTGGAAAAGTCAAATGTTGAAGACATGTCATGTTACTACTTAGTGAAGTGAGAACAGGGGTGAGATAGGTTATCCAGAAAAGTAGTAAGGCACATCTCTTTGATTACTGTTTTGAAACTAAATTTTAGGGCTTGGTTTTTCTCATGTAAATTATCTCATCTTTTGAATTCTATTACTTGCTCTAGCTTCTTTATTTTTATTTTACTTTATTTTATTTTTTTTAGCCAACTGAAAGTCTTTATTCCAGCTGTCTTGAACCATACTTCAGTATTTGGGGACCAAGTTGTAGTCCCAAGTGGCCAGATCATGAATCCCCCCTCTCACTGGATATTTTATTTATTTACATTTCACATGTTGTCCCCTTTCCTGGGGTTTTCTCTCTGTAAACCCATCTTCCCTTACCCTGTTTCTATGAGGGTGCTTCCCAACCCACCTACCCACTGTCACCTTATCAAACTAGTATTCCTCTACACTGGGACATTAAGCCTTCACAGGACCAAGGGCTGCCCCTCACGCCCTATTGATGCCAGTTAAGGTCTCTTCAGCTTCTTCAGTCCTTCCCTTAACTCCTCCCTCCTCCCTTGGAAGGATCTGGATTGGTCAGGATATGGCAGAGCTTCTAAGGAGACAGCTGTATCAGGCTCCTGTTCAGCAAGCACTTCTTGGCATCAACAATAGTGTCTAGCTTTTGTGTCTGCATGTAGGATGGATCACCATGGGCTCCCTCTGCATGTCCTTTCTTTCAGTCTCTGCTCTACTCTTTGTTCCTGTATTTCCTTTAGACAGGAGAAATTCTGTGTTAACATTTTGGAGATGGGGTGGATGGCCCTATCTCTCAACCGGAGGCCATGCCTAAACTCTGGATATGGTCTCATCAGGGCTCACCACTTTGTGGGGTATTTCAGGTAATGTCATTCCATGTGGTCTTGGGAGGCTCTTGCTTTCCTGGCAACTGGAACTTTCTGATTGCTACCCTATGTTCCCCATCCCCTATTGTTACACAACTCTTTTCAATTTCCTGAACCCCTGTACATCTCTCATCTCTTCCCACCTGATTCTTCCCCCCTTTTCCCCTTCCTCTCCTCTCTTCCTCATAAGCCCTCCCATCTTCTATTTTCCTTTTAAGTAGGGCTTCTGCATCTATTCTTTGGTCTTCCTTCCTCTTGAGCTTCATGTGGTACATGAGTTGTATTATGGATATTCCAAGCTCTTTGCCTAATATTAACTAATCAGTGAGTATATATCATGTGTGTTCTTTTGTGACTGAGTTGCCTACCTCAGGATAATATTTTCTAGATTAATTTGCTTGTGAATTTCATGAAGTCATTGACTTTAATTTCTGGGTAGTATTCCATTGTGTAAATGTACCACATTTTTTGTATCCATTTCTCTGTTGAGGGATATCTGGGTTATTTTTAGCTTCTGGTTATTACAAATAAGGTTGTTATGAACATAGTGGAGCATGTGTCCTTATGACATGTTGGATCATCATTTGGATATATGCCTAGGATTGGGATAACTGGGTAGTACTATGTTCAATTTTCTGAGACACCACCAAACTGATTTTCAGATTAGTAGTAACAGCTTGAAATCCTACCAACAATGGAGGAGTTTTCCTCTTTATTCACATCCTTGCCAGCATCTGCAAGCATCTGTTTTGAATTTAGCCATTCTGACTGGCATGAGGTGGAATTTCAGGGTCAGTTAGATTTGTAATTCCTTGATGACTAAGGATGTTGAACATTTCTTTAGGTGCTACCCAGCCACAAAATATTCCTCAGTTGAAAATTCTCTCTTTACATCTGTTCTCCATTTTTGATAGGGTTATTTAGTTCTCTCCTGTGCAACTTCTTGAGTCCTGTATATATATATATATATATATATATATATATATATATATATATATATTGGATATTAGCTCTCTATCAGATGTAAGATTGATAATGATTAAGAAAATTGAAGTAATCCCATGCAACCTACCAGATCACCACAGGCTAAGGTTGGTCTTCAATAACAAGAAAAGCAACAGAAAGGCCACATATACCTGGTTGATGAACAACACTCTACTCAATGATAACTCTGTCAGGGAAGAAAAAAAAGTAACTAAAAAATTTCTAAAATTTAATGAAAATTAAGGAACAACATACCCAAATATATAGGACACAATGAAAGCAGCACTAAGATGATAACTCATAGCTCTGAGTACCTCAAAAAAGAAACTGGCGAAAGCATACATTCGAAGCTTGATAGCACACCTAAAACCTCTAGAACAAAATGAACCACATATACACAAAAGGAGTAGATGCACTAAGTAATCAACCTCAAGGCTGAGTTAGTCTCTGTTAGCTCCCAGGTTTCTGGGTTGGTTACTGCTGGTAATCCAATGGGGTTGCCATCCCTTTTGGATACTGCAATTTTTTTCCTAACTTCCATAGAATTTCCAACCTCAATCCATGCTTGGCTCTGAGTTATCTACATTTGCCTCAGTCATGTTCTCGTAGAAGCTCTCAGCAAGCAGCCATGCTAGATTCCTATCGCCAAGTAAACAAAGCATCAGTAATAGTGTCAGGGTTTGGTTCCTGCCCATGGGATGGATCCCACCTTGGGTTGTTCCCTGTTCGGCCATTCTTTCTGTCTCTGCTCTATTTTTGTCCTTCCTTCCTTTTAGACAGGAACAATTTTGGGTCATAAACTTTTGACCGGGTTGGGGTCAGACAGGGTTGGTTATCCCTATAGTGGGGTATTGGTCTCTTCAGGCACTATATCTACATTTTTGGACGTTTCAGCTCATGTCACCCACAGAGTCCTGAGGATCACCCCATCTCAGGTCTCCCATATTTTCTAGAGGTTCCCTGTACCCCGGGCAACTGCATATTGTCATTCATTCTTCTGGTGCTCTGGGCTTCTTTCCAGTCTCCACCCCACAATACCTGATTTTGACCCCTTTTTCTCCTCCTCTACACACTCCAACCAGTTCCTTCCTACTCTCTGCCTCCACTGATTATTTTGTTCCTCCTTCTAAGTTGAATTGAAGCATTTCCTGAAGACTTTCACTGACATTGACCTTCAATTTCAAAATTGCCCACCATTTGGCCTGACGTAAGGATGTTAAGATATTAGAGGATTGAAATAAAAACTATAAATTGAAAAGATCAAACACACATATTTTTAAAATGTAGACATATAACACATTATTAATGTTTAATATATAATCATTCAATATTAGTTGGTATTAACTAGAGGCACAGAAATTATGGAATATCTTAAGGGAATTTATTGTACTGACTTGTCATCTGCAGTCCAACTAGTCCAACAATGGGCAGCTATGAATGGGACATCCAAGAAATTAGTAGTTGTTTAGTCTCATGAGGCTAATTGTTTCATCTCGTCTCCTGTACAAGCTGGAATCCTAAAAAGTAGGTTCCAGCAAATGTGCAGGCAAGTAAGAGTTAGCAGCTGAAGAAGACTGAGTCATCTTTCTTCCAACGTCCATATGTAGGCCTCCAATGGAAGGTGTAGCCCAGATTAAAGATGTGTAAAGGTTTAGAAGTTGCTTTGCCCCAGGACAACCTTAAACTCAGAGATATGTTTGTCTGAGTATTCTGGAATTAAAAGCTCATTTTACCTCGCCTTATCTTAATGTTTTCAGGACCACTAAACCTCAACATCTCCATGTCTTGATCTTGGTCTGAAGCTTGTTTCTCCCAGTCTCGAGATCTACATTACAGGTGTGCCTTCCATTTTTGGATTGTAGTTCATTCCAGATGTAGTCTAATTGGCGATGAAGAATAGCCATCACACATTCTAATAAATTTCCATGAAAAGGAACTATGGAGACTGTGAGAAGTAGGAAAGTCATGTCAGATGATCTTTGATTAATAAGATAAATACCTTATATAAATAAGAGCAGCTGTGGAGATGGGGCTGCTTGGGAGTTACGTTATGAATGAGACTGAAATTGGCAGATCTTAGCTTCTAAACCTGACTCTTCTAACTTTCCTCTACCAGTATATGAACAAAGCCCACCCAGCTTTCTCCTATTCTTTCCTTGTGGCTATATGGGCAGCACATATTTTAAACTGTCCTAACTCTCAGTTGAGGAAGGTAGTAGTATACTTGATTTTTAAATGTTCATTTAATAAAACACTTCCCAACAGTGTTTATATTTAAACAATGAAAATTGTGTACACACACACACACACACACACACACACACACATGCACTTGAAGTAATGGTGACATCTGTGACCTACTCTTAAAAAATATTTATTTTTATATCTTTCATATTCAATGAAAATTGCTTTATCTTGTATCTTCATTTCAGTATTTACTAGCGCGCATGTGTGTGTGTGTGTGTATGTGTGTGTGTGTGTGTGTGTGTGTGTGTATGTGTGTGTGTGTGTTTAAGAGAGGAAGAGAATGCCATAAATGTGGAGGCTAAAGAAAAGCTGTGCAGATGGTTTGTCTCCTTCAAACTTGGTTTGCAAGGATTGTACTCAGAAACTCAAGAATGTCATTGCATACTTACATTTTCAGGCTTAAGCAACTTTATCTGTTGAGTCACCTTGGTGGCTCCAATATTTAACCCTTTAACAGAAATTATGTTAAGATATTTAAATTTTTGTTTCATTTAAATATTAACCAAATAATTATCTTCTTGGAGTTTATTTTGGAGTATAATTGAAGTAATTTTTAAGAATGTCATTTCATTGATTTATAGAATGAAGTATAGCCATGCTTATGCAAGGCATATTAAAAAAGTATAAAAGTAAATAAATATGCATCTAAAATAAATTTTCAAAAATTAAATTACATACAAATAAGATATAATTAAGCAATTAATATGTGTATAAACACATTTAGATTAGCATAGAGTATGATTCTTAATGAGTTTTGTAATATAAATATTTAAAAGTAGTGAAATTGAATGACTGAAAGACTCATAATTGGGTCATTGAATTAATCAATCATCAGCCCCTAGGGAATCAAATCTTGAAAGTATGTAAAATGTTAAAAATACTGAAAAGTATATAAAGATTGCATATTGCTGGACTTGACTTGACAAAATAAATAAAATGATGTTAAGACAAAGTTTTCTTTGATGGCAAATCTATGAGGATTCACTGAATTTTCAGTTGTTTCACGTTGATGTAAGTAGATAAAGCCATTTCTTGACTCCTCCACAAATGAAAACAAAGAATTTCAGAGGTAGAGCTTTTTAAAAGACATTTTAATATAGCTTTTAAGAAGAGAGGTTTATAGGAGGAGAGAATCATAAGGAAAGAGCAATATGCACATAAAAGCATGATTGTGGGCTTCTGAAGAGGAAGTCACAATCCACTATCTTTAGCTATGTAGACTTGTTTGTGTGGCATCTGTAGTTGCACCTCAAAGTTTCTAAGGAACCTGAATATATCATATGGTGGTTCCTTTGCTCCAGGTAAGACAGGGGGACTCTTCAGGGGGGATGACACAGGAAGGGCCAAATGTTGGAGGAACAGAAGGAGAGATTACAGGGAGAGACAACTGGAATGGTGGGGGACCATGTCTTTGATGAACTAGAAATCAACTGCAAGGGAAACTCTTATGAATCCAAAGGATGACTTTTACTAAAACTTCTAGCAGTGGAGAATATAGAACATGAACAGATGAGAATATAGAACATGAACAGGACATCTCCTGTAACAGGCAAGATTTTAGGTGGAGGGATTGGTACACCAATCCAGCCACAAAACTTGTGATCTACAATTTGTCCTGCCTATAAAATATACAGCGAAAAAGATGGAGAAGAAATTAACAGAGTGGCCAACTAGTGCCTGTTCCAGCACGACACCAGTGCCATGAGAAGGAGTCCACTCCAGACACTGTTAATGATATTCTCTCCTACTCCCAGACAGAAGTCTAAGATAATCGATCGTCATCTGTGAGACTTCACCCAGCAACTGATGGAAAAAGATGCAGAAACTCACAACCAAAATTAGTCAGAGACTGGAATCCTGTGGAATAGAGTAAAGAAAGATTGTAGGAGCCAGAGAAATCAAAATATCACAAGAAAGCCCACAGAAACAAATAATCTAGGCCCATAGGGACTTACAGATACGAACCACTCACTAACCAGAAGCCTGCATGGGATCTAGACACTTTGCATATATGCAACAGTTGTGCCGCTGATTCTTCATGTGGGACTCCTAACAGTGGGAGTAGTGATTGTCTCTGACTATGTTGCTTGTATTCAGGAACCTTCGCTCCTACTGGGCAGCTTCTTCTAGTTTCAATAGGTAAAGTTGCGCCTAGACTTACAGTAGCTTGAAATGCCAGGGCTAGTTACTAATCATGGATGGCTTCCTATTTTCTGAAGAAAAGGGGGTCTTTCCTATTTTCAGAGGAAAAGAGGGTCAGGGGTGGAGAGGGGACTTGGAGAAGAGAAGAAAGGCAAAACTGATGATAGGATACAAAGTAAATAAATACATTAATAAATTAAAAATATTTCAGGTAACAACATAAAGCTTGAAGTTACAAGCAAAAGTTAAAATTTATTTTTGAGATTCCTAGAAAACTCCTGGGAAATGAGAAAATATACACTTGAAGATCAAGTTGGTGTAGACATAGTCTTAACATTCTCCTTGTATTAAAAATATTACCTCTATCTTGGTAATCTTCATAGCAAGTTCTGTTAGCGTTGTTAGGATCTTTCATTCTTTTTGGTAAATGTCTTCGGTGTTGAGATCCATTCACTTCCAGTGTCCCAGTAGTTTTTCATGTCCTTCCCTTCTGCTGTATAAAGGCTTTATTTTTGTTCATACTTTTATCATTCTAAGAGTATTTAGAAAATAAAATGATTAGTGTCATGGCTGCTGTAATTTCACCTTTGTCAATTGTCCTGTTTTCCATGAAATATCCTTCATTGATACTATTGATATTGAAATGTTTTCCCATATCACAAGCATTGAAGTTTACTTCATTTTAAAATTAGTTAAACAAGGATCTGTGTAATTTACTGGGAGAGACAAATTAGCTTCTTTTAGAAATTTTTTTATATATAACTCCTGATGGTGAGAATGAGTGAGTCTCCCATTTTTGTGCCTACCCTTGATACTCTTTTTTTCTTATTAGTATGCACTGTCTAGCCTCAATGTGATGTTTTTGTTTTATCTTAGTTTATTTTTGGTTGGTTACAGTCATGTTTGGTTGTTTTCTCCTAGTAACCTGTTCTTTTTTTCTTTTCTTTTCTTTTTTTTTTTTCAGCACGGTTACTCTGTGTAGCCTCGGCAGATCTGGGACGCACTCTGTATCTTTATATACTAGGCTGGCCTCCAACTCAAGAGATCTGCCTGCCTCTGCCTCCCAAGTGCTGGGATTCAGGATGTGTAGGCATTGCTTCCAGGGAAGAAAATTTGTCCTGTGTTGGCACACTCTTATTCTGCTCGTTATCCTGCTCTCTTTATGTCTTCATCTTTGTAGGACACAGTTTCTGTGCACAATGCCTAGTTATAAAAAAAATCGATTTTTAGTAAACAAAAATAATTTAAAAGCAAAACATAACAAAGAATCTCAATAGGGACTGGCTGACATCAGAAAGAACTGAAATGAGAGGGCAGGATTTGGGTAATGCCTCCTCAGATTGGGCATCTAATGACAGGTAAAGCTTTGTTGACTTAGGTAGAGCTCTCCCCATGTAGAATCAGTGAATATTACCAATTTGAATGCTTTCTAATTAACAACACCCCAACATTTCTCCAAAATCTCCACAATAGAACATTATAATATCATCACTGATATTTATAAATAAAACATTATTTTAATAAATAATTACATAATCAAAACCAAATATTTCTTTGATAATGAAAATTTCTACTTCACTTTTCAGTTTATTATTGGACACCATAATACCCATATTTTTCTTAAGCCTGGCCAAACTGTTGTATATTAGCTTTATTAAATACTTAGTATGTTGATTTAAAGAAGAAATAGAATTTTAACTTTTGGTTTCAAAATCTGTGAAGTTGATTTTGAATCTTCTTAATGGATGAGAACTGTCAACACGAGGTTCTATTGGTCTCCTTCTTATGAAGGGCATACAGTTTTGTTTTTATACTTTTCTCTGTTGTTATCTTATTTCCATTTGTGACTTAGCTGAGGATGATGTATTAATGTTTACTGCATCACATTATCGCTCTTAACTTATCAGCATTAGCCAGGGATCCATTTTCTTTTCCATCATGATAAGAAATGCATTGCTTGATAAGAAAATATATCGCAGCCAAGCAGTTTGAAGTATTGTGTTTTCTCATTTGTATTCTCTGTAGGCATTGCTTCCAGGGGAAGAAAATTTGTCTAGTGTGGCACACTGTTATTCTGCTCATTACCCTGCTCTCATTATGTCTTCATCTTTCAGGGCATGGTTTCTGTGCACAGTATGTCTTGCTGCTTTTAGCAATGAGAGGCTGCCTCTGACATTACAGGGGTGTGTGTCCCACTAGGTAGACAAGAAATCTTACACAAAATGGAGTGACGATTTAATAGAAATAACTCCCTGTGCTTACATAGGTAGAGAGCACTGATCCATATAACAAGTCAGTATTTATCATGTGTCTCTTGAGCAGAGACCAGTACAAAATGATCTAAGGAATGTATAAGGGAAATGAAAAACTTGAAGGCTAATCTTAAGTACTTGATTCTATATCTTATCCATAGCTGCATGTGTAGAATTTTTGACTGAATGGGAGGACGTATAATATAAATATGTTCGAAGAAACACTTAATCTATTTATCTCACTTAAAGAACATATTAAGAAAGTCTACTAAAATAAAATAACTAATCAAATACAGATTACACAAATATCTTCTTGTAGAAAGCCGCAATAACATTCGCCACCACAAGATGGCGCTGGCTTCCACCGCGCCCCTCGTGGAAAGCCGGGATAGCATTTGCCATTACAAGATGGCGCTGGCTTCCGCCGCGCCAGCCCGACTTCCTTTCAGGAAGTTAGCTGTGTGCGCATGTGCAAGAGTGTGTTCATGCCAGGTCTTTGCCCACTCCGGGGCGTGCCTATGAGATCATGGGTAAGCGATCAATCAGGTGTGGATGCGCCGCGCTAGGGTGTATATAAGCCGCGCCATGCTGGGGCCCTGGGCCCCCCTCTTTAAGATGTAATAAATGCTTTGCTGCAGAAGGATTCGCGTGTCCGCACGTGCATTCTTGCTGGCGAGACGTTGGGCGCGCGACATCTTCTCATCACACAATTGCAGTAACTTAGTTGTAAACAAATTAATTTTCTTCACTATTTTACATATTTGGCTTTTTTATTTATGTACTGTAATTCACTTTCAAATTAGTGAATCAATTGAGAAACATATGTTCTTTATTACATTCTTTCTTGTCGTTGTTCATTAGTAGTTTCTTCAGAAATGGATAATAGTGTAGATGTCCCTCAAATGATTAATGAATAATTAAAATATGGTACACATATGTATTAGAATATTATTCAGCTATAAGTAAAAATGAAATTTGAAAGTAAATAAAAGCAGAAAGAAACAAGCATACTGAGTGAGCTAATTCAGACCCTGAAATGCAAATATTATCTTATATATAATATATATATGTTTATATATATACATATTTATGTGTGTGTGTGTGTGTGTGTGTGTGTGTGAGATTAAATTCAGATAGCTTTTTGTTCTGTTACTAGTAAGGGGAGGAGAGGACCATCCAAGGAATGGAAGACACAGTATAGTGTTTTCATCAGATAAAGGAAAAGCGAAAATTCAATGATTCAATAGGGAAGAGATCGGAATGGCAGTGTAAATGAGATATATGGCAGTGACAGCTAACACTAAATGCCTCTTAAAAAGCTACATAGGATTACTACTGTAGAAACCTTGAAACAAATATAGATATGAAATAATTTTAAAGGAGTCTTAATATAATGGACAATGTTCTAATAAGTCGTGGGACCAAGTAAAGCCTCCAGTACCAAGAGTGTCTTACTTTTGCTTGAGTCATTGTCCAATATACCCCACAGCGTCCCTAACCACACAACATCACAGTCTATTGCCAAGTACATTGACTATTGTCCATAACCATAATTCCCTATTATGAAGAGACAAGTTACATTTTTCAATACAAAACTTCACATCTCCTCATTAACATTCATGATACCTGGAGGTACTTCCATGCTGACCTGAGGAGAAAAGTCACCATCAACATCGATCAGTTACAAACACAGAAACCTCCAACAGAGATCTGCAACAAAGTCACAAATATAATGGGAGCAATTAGCCAAATTTTATTGCATACTTTGTGAGATGGAACCCATATCTGACATTAGCAATGTGGCCAAGAATCTGAAACCTGAACCTAGGTCATGGGACAAGGGAAAAGATACTATCCTATTTTGCTAATGAAATATAACAACAATATGATTCCTAGTGACATATTACTATACTCATAGATCAGTTCATTGTTCAGCTACCGTCAATGAAGTTTCTTTTAGAACACTGTAAATAATACAGAAACCAAAACCTGGGCATTATGACGACAGGAAAAAAAAAAAAAACCTGAACCATGCAGTTCTAAATATCTTTTTTTTTTTTTTTTTTTAAAGATATGAATCTTTATTCACATAAAAATTACTTTCAATTTCATCTCATTAAGTTACACTAAATACTACCAATGTCATTTAAAAGTGCAGTGTCTATAACATAGTTTTGATAAAGCAAATATTTAAATCCTGTCATCTATTTCTATATGTTACACTATGAAAGAATTAGTAGAAACATATTTCAAGCCAAATTCCTAAATATATCAGAACATCATTCAGTTGAATAGGAAGAGCATTGGGAAGAGCAGATCATATTTTTTTTTTTTTTTTTTTTTATGGTTTCATAGATTTTTTTTTTTTTTTTATTAACTTGAGTATTTCTTATATACATTTTGAATGTTATTCCCTTTCCTGGTTTCGGGCAAACATCCCCTCCCCCTCCCTTCCTTATGGGTGTTCCCCTCCCACCCCTCCCCCATTGCTGCCCTCTCACCAACAGTCTAGTTCACTAGGGGTTCAGTCTTAGCAGGACCCAGGGCTTCCCCTTCCACTGGTGCTCTTACTAGGATATTCATTGCAACCTACGAGGTCAGAGTCCAGGGTCAGTCCATGTATAGTCTTTGGGTAGTGGCTTAGTCCCTGGAAGCTCTGGTTGGTTGGCATTGCTGTACATATGGGGTCTCGAGCTCCTTCAAGCTCTTCCAGTTCTTTCTCTGATTGTTCAACAGGGGTCCTGTTCTCAGTTCAGTGGTTTCCTGCTGGCATACGCCTCTGTATTTGCTGTATTCTGGCTGTGTCTCTCATGAGCGATCTGCATTCACATTTTGATCATCCGTCTTGAGTTTCATTTGTTCTAGGCATCTAGGGTAATTCAAGCATTTGGGCTAATAGCCACTTATCAATGAGTACATACCATGTATGTCTTTCTGTGATTGAGTTAGCTCACTCAGGATGATAGTTTCCAGTTCCAACCATTTGCCTACAATTTCACAAAGTCATTGTTTTTGATAGCTGAGTAATATTCCATTGTGTAGATGTACCACATTTTCTGTATCCATTCCTCTGTTGAAGGGCATCTGGGTTCTTTTTCCAGCTTCTGGCTATTATAAATAAGGCTGCGATGAACATAGTGGAGCACGTGTCTTTTTTATATGTTGGGGCATCTTTTGGGTATATGCCCAGGAGAGGTATAGCTGGATCCTCAGGCAGTTCAATGTCCAATTTTCTGAGGAACCTCCAGACTGATTTCCAGAATGGTTGCAGCAGTCTGCAACCCCACCAACAATGGAGGAGTGTTCCCCTTTCTCCACATCCTCGCCAGCATTTGCTGTCACCTGAGTTTTTGATCTTAGCCATTCTCACTGGTGTGAGGTGAAATCTCAGGGTTGTTTTGATTTGCATTTCCCTTATGACTAACGATGTTGAACATTTCTTTAGGTGTTTCTCAGCCATTCGGCATTCCTCAGCTGTGAATTCTCTGTTTAGCTCTGAACCCCATTTTTTAATAGGGTTATTTGCCTCCCTGCTGTCTAACTTCTTCAGTTCTTTGTATATTTTGGATATAAGCCCTCTATCTGTTGTAGGATTGGTAAAGATCTTTTCCCAATCTGTTGGTTGCCGTTTTGTCCTAACCACAGTGTCCTTTGCCTTACAGAAGCTTTGCAGTTTTATGAGATCCCATTTGTCGATTCTTGATCTTAGAGCATAAGCCATGGGTGTTTTGTTCAGGAAATTTTTTTCCAGTGCCCATGTGTTCCAAATGCTTACCTAGTTTTTCTTCTATTAGTTTGAGTGTATCTGGTTTGATGTGGAGGTCCTTGATCCACTTGGACTTAAGCTTTGTACAGGGTGATAAGCATGGATCGATCTGCATTCTTCTACATGTTGACCTCCAGTTGAACCAGCACCATTTGCTGAAAATGCTATCTTTTTTCCATTGGATGGTTTTGGCTCCTTTGTCAAAAATCAAGTGCCCATAGGTGTGTGGGTTCATTTCTGGGTCTTCAATTCTGTTCCATTGGTCTATCTGTCTGTCTCTATACCAATACCATGCAGTTTTTATCACTATTGCTCTGTAATACTGCTTGAGATCTGGGATAGTGATTCCCCCTGAAGTCCTTTTATTGTTGAGGATAGTTTTAGCTATCCTGGGTTTCTTGTTATTCCAGATGAATTTGCAAATTGTTCTGTCTAACTCTTTGAAGAATTAGATTGGTATTTTGATGGGGATTGCATTGAATCTGTAGATCGCTTTTGGTAGAATGGCCATTTTTGCTATATTAATCCTGCCAATCCATGAGCATGGGAGATCTTTCCAACTTCTGAGATCTTCTTCAATTTCTTTCTTCAGAGGCTTGATGTTCTTATCATACACATCTTTCACTTGATTGGTTAAAGTCACACCGAGGTATTTTATATTATTTGGGAGTATTATGAAGGGTGTCATTTCCTAATTTCTTTCTCGCCTGTTTCTCTTTTGTGTAGAGGAAGGCTACTGATTTGTTTGAGTTAATTTTATACCCAGCCACTTTGCTGAAGTTGTTTATCAGCTTTAGTAGTTCTCTGGTGGAATTTTTGGGATCACTTAAATATACTATCATATCATCTGCAAATAGTGATATTTTGACTTCTTCTTTTCCGATCTGTATCCCCTTGACCTCCTTTTGTTGTCTTATTGCTCTGGCTAGAACTTCAAGAACTATATTGAATAAGTAGGGAGAGAGGGGCAGCCTTGTCTAGTCCCTGATTTTAGTGGGATTGCTTCAAGTTTCTCTCCATTTAGTTTAATGTTAGCAACTGGTTTTGCTGTATATGCTTTTACTATGTTTAGGTATGGGCCTTGAATTCCTATTCTTTCCAGGACTTTTATCATGAAGGGGTGTTGAATTTTGTCAAATGCTTTCTCAGCATCTAATGAAATGATCATGTGGTTTTGTTCTTTCAGTTTGTTTATATAATGGATCACGTTGATGGTTTTCCGTATATTGAACCATCCCTGCATGCCTGGGATGAAGCCTACTTGATCATGGTGGATGATTGTTTTGATGTGCTCTTGGATTCGGTTTGCCAGAATTTTATTGAGTATTTTTGCATCGATATTCATAAGGGAAATTGGTCTGAAGTTCTCTTTCTTTGTTGGGTCTTTGTTTGGTTTAGGTATAAGAGTGATTGTGGCTTCATAGAAGGAATTCGGTAGTGCTCCATCTGTTTCAATTTTGTGGAATAGTTTGGATAATATTGGTACGAGGTCTTCTATGAAGGTCTGATAGAATTCTGCACTAAACCCGTCTGGACCTGGGCTCTTTTTGGTTGGGAGACCTTTAATGACTTCTTCTATTTCCTTAGGAGTTATGGGGTTGTTTAACTGGTTTATCTGTTCCTGATTTAACTTCGGTACCTGGTATCTGTCTAGGAAATTGTCCATTTCCTGCAGATTGTCAAGTTTTGTTGAATATAGGCTTTTATAGTAAGATCTGATGATTTTTTGAATTTCCTCTGAATCTGTAGTTATGTCTCCCTTTTCATTTCTGATTTTGTTAATTTGGACACACTCTCTGTGTCCTCTCGTTAGTCTGGCCAAGGGTTTATCTATCTTGTTGATTTTCTCAAAGAACCAACTTTTGGTTCTGTTGATTCTTTCTATGGTCCTTTTTGTTTCTACTTGGTTGATTTCAGCTCTGAGTTTGATTATTTCCTGCCTTCTACTCCTCCTGGGTGTATTTGCTTCTTTTTTTGTTCAAGAGCTTTTAGGTGTGCTGTCAAGCTGCTGACATATGCTCTTTCTTGTTTCCTTCTGCAGGCACTCAGCGCTATGAGTTTTCCTCTTAGCGCAGCTTTCATTGTGTCCCATAAGTTTGGGTATGTTGTATCTTCATTTTCATTAAATTCTAAAAAGTCTTTAATTTCTTTCTTTATTTCTTCCTTGACCAGGTTATCTAAATATCTTTATATTTATATCTTTACATTTGATGTCTTTATCACAACTATTTTCTGAAAGTTCAGCAATCAATGCCAAAGAGGCAACAGAATGATTCTAAGAACCAGAGTTGGTGGATAATGTCAAGGGGAAAAAAGTATCATCTATACCCAGTGAGACTGATGCACCTAGAAACTCACAGAAACTCTGGGGTTGCTCACAAAGTCTATACAGGTTCAAACAAACCAAAGTCCTAGCACAGAGAAGGGGTCATGGACAGAAAGCCTACCCCTAACCAAAAAGTTTTTTGCAGTTGATAAATCACCAGGAAGAAGAAAATCAGTTTTCACTGGATTTTCACAGGTTATATGAACTACTCTTTAGGATAGGTCACATTCATATGGGTAACTCAATTACACAAAATAAATGATTTTTTTGTGGACCTTTTGTTTTTTTTCTAGCCTTTTGTATTGTTGATTTTTTCATTGTTTGTCTTAATTTTTGAGAGACTTAAAAAGAACAAAAAAATTGGGTAAGTATGTGGGCTGGATCTAGGAGGAGTTGAAGGAGAAGTAAAATGTTATGAAATTGTATATATAATGGAAATCTTTCTATAATACTACCAAAATATACTTTGTTTCTATACAGTTTTCTTCTTTTTATCAATATAGCCTGATCATGAATAGTTATCTTTCTAGAATCCCAGATCCCTACAAACCAAAATTCATATTGTTGTACTATATCTTATAAAAGAGAAAAAGCAAACATACAAAAAATTTCAAAACAAACTATTAAATAGAAAAACATTTTAAGGGTTTGTCTGCCATTTAAGATTCCTCTATTGATAGTTCTCTGTTAAATCTATTGCTATTTTTTTCTTTTTCTTTTTATTGGATATTTTATTTATTTACACTTCAAATGTTAGCCCTTTTCCCAGTTTCCTCTCTGGAAACGCCCTATCCTATCCCCCTCCCTTTGCTTCTAGGCGGTTGCTCCCTACCCACCCACCCACCCTCCTAAGCCCATCTCCCTGCCCTGGCATTCCACAACTCTGGGGCATCAAGCCTTCCCAAGACCAAGGACCTCTCCTACCATTGATGTCTGACAAGTTCATCCTCTGCTATATCTGAGGCTGGAGCCATGGATCCCTTCACGTGTACTCACTGGTTAGTTGTTTAGTGCCTATGAGCTCTGCGGTGTCTGGTTGGTTGATATTTTTGTTCTTCCTATGGGTTGCAAACCCCTTCAGCTCCTTCAGTTCTTTCTCTGACTCCTCCATTGATGACCCCGTGCTCAGTCCAATGATTGACTATAAGTATCTTCCTCTATATTTGTCAGGCTCTAGTACAGCCTCTCAGGAGACAGTCATATCAGGCTCCTCCTGTCAGCAAACACTGGTATCCATAATAGTGTCTGGGTTTGGTATCTATATATGGGATGGATCCCTAGGAGTGGCAGTCTTTGGATGGCCTTTCCTTGCTATTTTTAAATTAGATTATATGGTTTTATGTTATCTATTTTCTTGAGCATACATAGTCCTTTTTCAGATGTAGAGTTGGTAAAAATCTTTTGCCATTCTGTAAATATGTATTGTAGGCTGCTGATCAGTCTAATTGATGATGTGACATGATATCATTTGCCTTACAGAAGTATTTCAATTTCATGAGGTCCCATTTATTGATCTTAGTGCCTGAGCTATGGAAGTTCTGTTCAGGAAGTTGTCACCTATGTCAGTATACTCAAGGCTATTCCCTGCTTTGCCTTCTATCAGGTTGAATGCATCTAATTTTATGTTGATGCACTTTGACTTGGGATATTTGCAGGGTTACAAATATAGATACATTTGCATTCTCTACAATCAGACATTGACCAGCACCATTTGTTGAAGATGCTGTCTTTTTTCTAGTATTTCTGGCTTCTTTATAAAAATATGTCAGTATCCATATGTGAGTAGATTTGTGTTTGGGTCTTTGATAGATTCAGTTGAAAAATGTATCTGTTTTCATGCTAATGTCATGTGGTTTTTAATATTATTGCTTCATAATACACCTTCAAATTGTGAATGGTGGAACCTCCAGTAGTTCTTTCACAGAAAAGAATTGTTTTAGCTGTCCTGTAATTTTTGTTGTTCCACAAAAAGTAGAAGATTTTTCTTTCAATGTCATTAACAAATTGTGTTGATGTTTTAATGGAGATTGCATTGAATCTATAAATTGCTTTTCATAATTGGACATTTTTACTATATAAATTCTACCTACCCTTGAACATAGGAGACTTTTCCATTTTGTGATAATTTCAATTTCTTTCTTCAAAAACTTGTAGTTTTACTGGTATTTGACTTGCTTGGTTAAAGTTATCCCAAAATATTTTTTTATTATTTGAAGCCATTTTGAAAAGAGTTTATCCCTGTTTTTTTCCCCCTCGGTCCATTTTCATTTGCATAAAGAAGGGCTCAATGAGTTAAAGAAATGTTGAGCATCCTTAGTCATAAAAGAAATGCACATCAAAACTAATTGGAGAGTTCATTTTAGACTTGTCAGAATGGGTAAGATCAATAATATAGATGATAGCTCATTTTGGTAAATATGGAGCTATGGGAACACTTCTCCATTGTTGGTAGGAATGAAAACTTGTACAGTTACTAGACAAATCAATATGACATTTTCTTAGATTGATGGGAATCATTCTCCCTAAAGACCCAGCTATACTACTCCTGGGTATATATCCAAAGCATCCTTCATTCTGTCACAAGGACACTTGTTCAACCATGCTCCTTGCAGATTCATTGACAATAGTGAGAAATTGGAAATAACCTAGACACTGTTCAACTAAGAATGGATAAAGAAAATGTGGTACATTCACACAATGGAGTATTACTTAACAGTTTAAAAAAATGACATCTGGAAAATGGATGTACCTAGAAAAGAAAATTATCCTGAGTGAGGTAACCAATACACAGAAGGATAAATATGGTATATTAACTTACAATTGGGTGTTAGCTGTTAAATAAATGATAGCTAAG
Organism: Rattus rattus; assembly: GCF_011064425.1. Lineage (NCBI taxonomy): Eukaryota > Metazoa > Chordata > Mammalia > Rodentia > Muridae > Rattus > Rattus rattus. The sequence goes on along the minus strand of NC_046156.1, from coordinate 210,354,283 downwards.
CTACAATATATAGAGCCAGACAGGTTGGGTAAAAGGTAAGTGTCTAAAGGCTCTCTCTGATAGGAGGAAATAAAATGAATTTTATGGGCAGACTGGTGGTGAGTAGAGATGGAAATAGAAGAATCAGATGGAGTAACGTTAGGTTGGAGGGAGAATATAAAGAGATGTAGCTGGAACTGGAGGGGGGAATGGTAGTTTGAATATGCTTGGTCTGTAGGGAGTGGTACTCTTAAGAGGTGTGGAATTCTTGGATGAAATATGTTACTCTGGGCATGGGCTTTGAAGGTATCCTTGTATTCTCAGTTGCCACCAATTGTGGAAAAGAACATTGTCCTCCTAGCTTTCTAAGGAGGTCAGTCTTCTTTTGTTTGTCTTTAGACCAAGGTGTAGAAATCTGAGCTCCTTCTGTATCATGGCTGCCTGTACTATACCATGTTCTCTACCATGATAATAATGGTCTGAGCCTCAGAACCTGTTAGCCAGAAGGTTGTCTTGGTCACCATGTCTCTTCATAGCAATAAAACCGTAACTAGGGAAGGTTCTTTTTATTTAATATTTTCCCTTTATATATGGAGTCTCTTGATTCACTGAAGAATTTAGGATAACATAAGTAGGGTGTAGAAGTATTGTTTTGTAGAAAGAAAGGAATAGGGAGTTTAAGAAATTCAGAATAATAAAGCAGTGCCATTGCTGGAGGAATTCAATCACAGAAAGGCAAATCTCTGCTTAGAGAATTGTGCATCTGACTGCATTTGAAATACTACACTATAATGGTATAGTGTAGTATAGTTTCTTTTTATTTAGACTAATTTTATTTTTTTATTAATTTACTTATTCATTTATTTTAGATCCTGATCAGTTTCCTCCTCCTCTCAGACACCCCCACCAATCTATTCTTCCTCCATTATCTTTAAAAAAGGAAGTACTCCCATGGATGTCAACCCACTTAGGCATATCAAGTTGCAGTAACACTAGTCATATCTTCTGTAATTAAGGCTAGATAAGGAAGCCCAGTTAAGGGAAAGGAATCAAAATCCAGGTAACAGAGTCAGCGACAGCCTCTCCTGCTGCTGCTGTTGGGAGTCCTACATGAAGACCAAACTGTAGAACTGTTACATATGTGCAAATGACCTATATCAATCCTTTGCAGGCTGGTTGGTTGTTGGTCTCCACTGACACCTTGGGAACCAGATTAGTTGATTCAAAGATATTTTTTGGTGTCTATGACCCCTCTGGCTTCTATAGTCCTTCCTCCCATTCTTCTGGAGTATCCCCCAAGCTCTGCCTACTGTTTGTCTGTGGGTCTCTGCATCCTTTTCCATCAGTTACTTAGTGAAGCTTCTCTGATGATGCATATGCTAGACACCTGTCTTCATGAATAGCTCACACAAGTATAGTTACACATACATCTGTAAGTATATATAAAATGTTAAAATAAAAGTTCTAAAGTTCTCTGAGAAAAACAAATATTTTTCATTTGTCTATACTATGTGTGTGTTCATGTCTTGTTTTTTTAATGTTAACATTTTGACAACTACAATTAAACTCAACACAATGAAATATAAATAAACAAATCGAACCCCCGCGGTAGCTGCGGCTCCTCCTGCCATCACTGCCTCTGAGAACATGGCTGTCCCTCCTACATACGCTGATCTTGGCAAGTCCACCAGGAATGTCTTCACTAAGGGCTATGACTTTGGCTTAATAAAATTTGATTTGAAAACAAAGTCCGAGAATGGATTGGAATTTACTAGCTCAGGCTCTGCCAACATGGATACCACTAAAGTGAATGGCGGTCTGGAAACCAAGTACAGGGACCGAATATGGGCTGACGTTTTTTGAGAAGTGGAACACAGATAACACCCTGGGCACTGAGATCACCGTGGAAGACCAACTTGCTCATGGACTGAATCTGACCTTTAATTCATCTTTCTCACCTGACACTGGGGGGAAAATGCTAAAATCAAGATAGGGTACAAGAGGGAGTTTGACAACCTGGGCTATGATGTGGACTTTGACATCGCTGGGCCCTCAATCCGGGGTACCCTGGTGCTTGGCTCTGAGGGTTGGCTGGCTGGCAACTAGATGACTTTTGGGACCTCAAAGTCCCGAGTGACCCAGAGCAACTTTGCAGTTGGCTACAGGATGGGTGAATTCCAGCTTCATACTAATGTGAATAATGGGACGGAGTTTGGTGGCTTTATTTACCAGAAGGTGAACAAGAAGTCGGAGACTGCTGTCATTCTCTCCTGGACTGAAGGAAACAGTAACACTCGTTTTGGAATAGCATCCAAGTATCAGGTCGACCCTGATGCGTGCTTTTCGGCCAAAGTGAACAACTCCAGTCTAATTGGCTTAGGGTATACGCAGACTCTAAAACCAGGTATCAAACTGATGCTGTCAGTCCTGCTGGATGTCAAGAACCTCAATGCGGGTGGCCACAAGCTCGGTTTAGGACTAGAATTTCAAGCAAAAATGAATATTGTACAATCATTAATTTTAAGCTATCTTTCAGCATAGCGACCTTCAGAATCTAGTGTACCTTTTAATGTTATATATTGGGTATGCGAGAGTTGATAAATACCACGTTAGACCTCCAGGCTAAGGATGACTCAACTTTAAGGTGTTTACCATTTCAGAGGTACTGCGGAAACCCCATTCCAGGAAGGGTCCTTTTTAGCTGTAGGCATGGGTTAGGGAGGAGCCCCTCTAGAGATGCCAGGCTGCATGTGGAAACTGGGAGTGTGTGAGCCCTTTGTAAATCTGTATCCAGTCCACACATGAAATTGTGAGTTCCTGAACATTGAACCCTGGTGTCCGATCCTATCTGCTTGGAAGCATATACACACCTACGTGAAAGGGATGTTTGCTTAGACAGAAGGTTATGCTCTGTTCCCATCCTAGCCCATTCGTTACCTGTTTCACACCAAAGTAGTCTTTAGTGACTACTATTTCTTTTGTGACACTTTAGGGTGGAGAGGGTGGCATGATGGAGCCTGTCATTCAGGCCTTAATTCTTCCTTGTGTTGTGGTGTTGTTTTCTTTCTTTCTTCTATTTTTTTTTCAATTCCTTTTTTTCTCACCATTGCACCAGAGTATGAAATAGCTTCCTGGTTCTCCAGCTCTGAGCTGAGTGGGAGATTGTGGTCACACCCTGACAACACTAAGGGTCTTAATTGACTTCTCTTGTAGCCACACCACTATTTTTAGTAGTTTAATGAGTACATTATACAGTCTTCCATTTTGTGTGGAATTAGTTCCTCCCCTTGAAATGCTGTGATTAACATCACTTAAAATAAAACTTGAATAAAATACAGAAACCTCAAAAAACAAACAAAAAAAACAAAACAAATGAACAAACAAAAAACAAATCAAGCATAACTCTGAAAAAGGATAAGTTTAAATGAAAGTTAATTATGATTTTATATATATATATATATATTATTTGTAGGAGAACTTAGACTATAAATATATTCTTAATACCAGTGTGTTAAATGCAATATACATATGCCCTACAACCAAAGTAAGAATCTAACAGAGTTTGTGGAAATATGTACAAGGCCCACACTAGTCTGCACCAGATGGGAACCCAGTAAGGAGAGATAAACACAAGTCCTCATCTGTAACTAAAAGGCTATCTCAAACTGATAGCCACTTGCAAATGAAAAATTAGTTTCTCCAACAGTCTCACTGATGGTAACAAGCAATTTTCTCTTTCTTTCTTTCTTTCTTTCTTTCTTTCTTTCTTTCTTTCTTTCTTTCTTTCTTTCTCTTTCTTTCTTTCTTTCTCTCTCTCTCTCTCTTCGTTTCTTTCTTCTTCCTTCCTTTCTTCCTTCTTCTCTCTCTCTTTCTCTCTCTCTCTCTCTCTCTCTCTCTTTCTGCTGTCTGTCTTCCTTCCTTCCTTCACTGTACATTCCAATATCAGCCCCCCTTTCCTCCCAGTACTCCTCACTCAGATCCACCCTCATTTCTCTATTCTCACAGCACACATAGTACTCTCCCACACCTGCCAACCCCGCCCCTCCCCATCTGTTTCTCCACCCCACCATCCTTTCCACCCATTCCCTCCTCACCCATGGCATATCAAGTAACTGTAGTACTAGGTGATTCTTCTCTCACTGAGGCCGGAAAAGGTAGCCTAGTTAGGGGAACAGGATCTGCAGGCATGCAAGCAAGCAACAGATTCAGGGAAAGTCTCCACTTGACTTGCTGGAGGATCCAGATGAAGACAAAGCTGCACATCTCCTATATCTGTGCAGATGGCTTAGTTCCAGCCTGTGTTTGCCGTTTGGTTGGTGGTTGGATCAGCTTCTGGGAGTTCCCAGGAGTCCAAGTTGGTTGACTTTGTTGGTTTCCCTGTGGTGTCGTCGTACTCTTTGGATTCCTCAATCGTTCCTCCAACTCTTCCATAACACTTTGCAAGCTCCATCTAATGTTTGACTGTGAGTCTATGCATCTCTTTTCTTTGACTGTTTGGTGGAGCTTTTCAGAGGACGGTTATGCTAGGCTCCTGACTTCAAGCATAATAGAGTATCACTATTAGTGTCAGGGATTGGTTCTTGCTCACGGGATGGGTCTCAGTTTGGGGTAGTAATTGGTTGGCTAATCCCGATGTCTCTGATCTAGCTTTATTCCTGTATACCTTATAGGCAGGACACATTTTGGATCAAAAGTTTTGTTGGTTGGTTGCTCTCCTTATCCCTCCTCTGTGAGACTACAGGGAGTGGTCTCTTCGGGATCCATACCTGTTAGGAGTCTCAGCTAGAATCATCCCCATAGACCATCTAGGGTAAATGATTAAACTGATATACACTTTCTAAGGAAGTAGTTTATGCAATTGTAGTAAATAAAAGGCTGGCTTTGTTCTGACACAGAGAGCTAGCTCAAGCAGATTACAGTACTATTGGCTTACAACATTGACTTCAAGTCTTTCTCCTGCTATTCCCATTCACCCCTTTCACAGCATCATCTCTCAGGCTCAGGGTGGACCTCAAACAAAGAAACAGAAGAAAAATAGCTTTAAAAATCCTTGAGAAATGTACATAAACACAAAGACACACACTTGTATACCCATAGGAATGCTGTAAAATCAAAAGATTGGAAGCATAATACATATGTAAAGGACACATAAGGTATGAAGAAAGAAAGAAAAAGAAAACAAGACAGAGAAAGAAAGATCTTCTAACAAAAAGAAGATCCAAAGATGCCCGATGCCCTTGAATTCTTTTTGTGTGGACCATGTACTTTTGGGAATGGAACCTGCCACTAAAAATGGTGTGTATCTCCTACAATAGAAAATGGAGAGCATCTTCAACAAATGGTGCTGTCTTCTTGAATGTATGCATGTAGAAGAATACAAATAGATCTACATTTATTACCTTGTATAAGACTCAATTTCAATTGGAACAAAGACCTCAACATAAATCTGGATATAACAAATCTAATAGAACAGAAAGTAGGGAATATCCTTGATATCATAAGCACAGCAGACAACTCTCTGAAAAGAGGGCTCAGGCACTAAGATCAACAATTAATAAATGGAACCTCATGAAACTAAAAAGCTTCTTTAAGTCAAATGACACTTTCAATAGAATAAAACTGTACCCTACAGATTGGGAAGAGATTTTCATGAACACTACACCTAACAGAGGGTTAATATCCAAAATATATAAAGAACTCAATAATTTAGACACCAATAAACCAAATAGCCCTATTAAAATATGGGGTATACAATAGAGTACTACTCCGCAATTAAAATCAGTGACATCATGAAATTCTCAAGAAAATGGATGGAATTAGAAAATATCATCCTGAGTGAGGTAACTCAGACACAAAAGAACAAGCATTGTATGTACTCACTGATAAGTGGATATTAGCCTAAAAACTGAGAGTACCCATGATACAACCCATAAACCATATGAAGCTTAAGAAGAAGGAAGATCAAAATGTAGATGCTTCAATCCTACATACTATGGAGAAGAAAAACTTAAAGGACAGTAAATGCTAGAAAGGATATGGAGAAAGGGGAATGATCTCTTATTGGTGGCAGTGGTGTAAACTTGTAAATTGCTGTGGAAGTCATTTTGGTGCTTTTTGAGAAAACTGGAAACAGTTTTACTTCAAGAACCATATATACCACTCTGGGCATATACCCAAAAGATTCTCCACCATCCCAATAGGATACGTGTTCTACTCTGTTCATAGCAGCTTTGTTTGTAATAGCCAGAAACTGGAGACAATCAAAAGGTCCCTCAACTAAAGAATGTATAAAGAAAATGTGGTTCATTTACACAATGCAGTAATAAGGTTATTAAAAAAAAAAAGACACCACGGGCATAAACAAACTTTAACCAACATCGACGATATTCTCCTTTCATGTGAGTGTTTGACCTTATTTGGAATTTGATGCAAAATAATTTTTTGTTTCTTATAAAAACATCACAGAAAAAAAGTAACTGAGATCAAGGCTAATGGTTCTTTGCCTCCTAATGTTGTGATTCTTTAACACAGTTTCTCATGTTGTGGTGACCCCAACAATAAAATTATTTTTATTGCTACTTTATAGCTGTAATTTGCTAATGTTATGCATTGGAATGTAAATATCTGATATGCAGAATATCTTATATGCAACCCTTGTGAAAGGATCATCTGGCCCACCAAAGGATTTTCAACTGACATGCTGAAAAACACTGACATAGAACAAGGTTAGTATAAGTAAGTAATAATCATGCCTTTTCTTAGTTACTGTGAAGTGTGAAGGTTCTGTAATGATATACATTTCTAGATAGAAAATTCACCACTTACCATGAACCTAAATGATAGATCATATTATTGGTCCAGATGAATCAATATACTGGTACTTGCAAGTTATCATATGAAATATTTCTTCCCATTGTTTGTACAAAATGCTTTCAAGAAAATATACTTTGACAAGAAGAGACAAGACCCAGCAGAATAAAGTATGGTTTGGGCTCATAAAATTCTATAATATATCTGAAAACAAAAATGAACTAAAGTCTCATCCAGGAAAAAGGCATGAAACTCCAGCTCATGATTGGTATTTCAAAGTTGTCATTTGGTTAGTTCTTCCTGATGGATGTTAGCTCTCTTTAGGCAGGTTTGTGATTACATTTACCTTTTTTGTCCATAGTGACTTTCTGGTTGAATGAGAAACATGCCTTTTTCATACTTCTTCAGATAATGTACTCAGCATCATTTGGATCATGTAGTTATAGTTACTGTAATTAGCTTGTACTTGTAGGTCACTACTAAAGCATTGTTCTGAGACGTGGGATATTACCTGTCATTATATCAGAATTTGTCTAGACAATTGAGTCTGTCTGGGACATATTTTTGAGTGCTACAGAGTACCATTTCTTGCCTTTTAAAAATATATGCTTTAAGCTATGTTTAAATAAAATTATGAAGGAAACAGGGACTGAGCTCAATCACCACCATTTCATTTTTTTAATCCAAGGTTATGTCTTTGATCCATGTTTTCCCAATATAGTAAAATGCAGATTGAAGTTGTTCTGTAAGTTAATTATTTAAATTAATTTCCCTGAACAGCTAAAGGTGAGGAAGTACAGTCCTAAGAAAATAGATGTTAGAAAGCATAGACTCTGCTTCAATCTAGCTGTAGACACTTCTTAGTCCTCTTTAATAGAGGTAGCAAACCATGAGAAAATAAAAAAAATAGTTATTGTATAGGGAATTCTCTGATTTAATTGCCAATTTTAAACTAAGGCCAGGCAGGCCAGGTTACAATACCGAGGACCTAAAACCACATATTTATCACTTCTGTGCTGCTTTCTGATATGAGGAAAAAACCATCTCTTTTCTTACCCTCTGACTCTTGAGAAGTTTCTTCATTAAATTGTCAAAAGTTACATTAACCATCATAGAAATTGAGTTTCCTACTTTGTGAGCAAAGGGGAGAATGTTGAATGAATGATCAATGAACTAGAAGGCTTTAAAGAAAACTAAGTTCAGAAACTCCATTACAAAATGTACTAAACTCAGATGCAAAAAGAAAAAAAAAAAAGAACAGAGTTTGCATCCTGCCTTTAGTTTAGCACTTGAGTATGTGGGAAGCAGAAGAAAACATTCAAAAGCAAGTCTCATCTTAATTTATGTCTTTGAAAACTGCAAAAACTTGTCACTCAACGTTTACAGTATTACAATGCATATATATGTATATATATTATTTATTAAATGCAACCTATTGGGGACACTGAACAGAATAAAAGGCATACTTAATTTATTGCTTATTGAATTTGTTAAAGCTTTTATCTAAAGACATAGAAAATAAATATCAATATCTATACGTTGATATGTATTTATACCAAATAAGAAAATGACCAAGGTCCAAATGAAAAATAGTCTGTATTATTTAAAATTGTAAGATAGTTTATCAGATTAATGCAAATAATTATAAAGTGTGTTTTATTTCATATTAAAGAATTTTGTCATTAACTACTTCTAAAAAATAAAAATCTTGCACTTATGGTGACCTCCCTATCGTAAAATCAATCTTGGTATAATCTAGAGTAACAATCAGGTTGGAATAGCTGATTAACATGTTCAAAATTTATCTTAAATGATTTCTCATAAATTTGTATTTAAACATGTCTTTTAAAATTTACATAGTACTATAATGCAAGAACCCAGAAATCCATAATCCTCAGTGAATTTGCCTTCCATATATTATAGTCTCTAGAAAACATATCAAATACAGATAATTACTTTTCCAATAATTTACTACTATTTTTCTAAACATTATATTAATGTTGTTTCTTAATGAACTTATTTACCTAATATTTACATTTTCATCCAATCTAGATCTCATAAAACATCCAAGTATAAACCACAACAACTCAATTGAAGCTAAAAAGCAGAAACTCATAAGAAGTTTTCTAATGAAACTGCTAAAAAATTGTGGTAAAAGACTGAGGAATGTCAGAATCAGTGATATAGTTGTCACAGAGTCATGAGGACAAAAGATCAGATTAATTCAGCACACCACCCCCCGACACACACAGCATACACAGATGTATACAGCACATACTTACACATGGGTATGTGTGTACACAAACACACACACAGGCACACACACAGAGACACACACACACATACACATGCACACACATACACACAGAAACACGCCATTAAATAAAAATCTAGTTACTGTACGTCTGTAATCTCAGTAGTAAAGATGCTGAGTCAAGTACAGCTTTTCATTTAAGTGACCAGTAAGCATCATCAAATGGGTAAACTTACAGCTTCAGAGAAAGAGATCCTCTCTCTCTTTCTCAAAAAAAAAAAAAAAAAAAAAAAGGAAAAGGAAAATGTGAAGAAATTCTACCTCTGGCTTCTGTATACATGTACACAAACATGCACATACAGTAGTACTTGAAATTTTAATACAGGAAATTTTTTCTAAATTTAAATCAGCCTGAAGTATCTATTGAATTTTGTTTCAAAACCAAATCTAAAATATTTTCTGTTAAAAATTCCCAAAAAACTAAATGTACTTCTGTCCTTATTTTTAATTTTATTTTATTGAAAATTGATTTTCATGAAATATGTCCTATTTATGGTTTCTACTTCCTCAACACCTCCCAATTTCTCCTCACCTCCACTCTCATTTGTATCCATCCCTTTTTAGTCTCTCACATGATCTGGGTCATTCTGACTGCTGGAAGATGAAATGTCAAACTAGATTTTTTCTTTTAATTTTGAATCTTTTTCTTTAATTTCTTACATTGGTACAAAATTTATTTTGATACAGATTTAAGGTTTTCATTGGTATGAATTTCTTATATTGTTACAAAATTTGGGATTAATACTGTCATTCTTTATCTTTATTAAATTGGATATTTCTTATTTACATTTCAATTGGTATTCCCTTTCCCAGTTTCCAGGCCAACATCCCCCTAACCCCTCCCCTTCCTCTTCTTTATGGGTGTTTCCCTTCCCATCCTCCTCCCATTACTGTCCTCCGCCCAAGAATCCCGTTCACTGTGGATCCAGCCTTGGCAGGACCAAGGTCTTCCCCTTCCACTGGTGCCCTTACTAGGCTATTCATTGCTACCTATGCAGGTGGAGCCCAGGGTCAGTCCATGTATAGTCTTCGGGTAGTGGCTTAGTCCCTGGAAGCTGGTTGGTTGGCATTGTTGTTCATATGGGGTCTCGAGCCCCTTCAAGCTCTTTCAGTCCTTTCTCTTCAACAGGGGTACCCCCCTCAGTTCAGTGGTTTGCTGCTGGCATTTGCCAATGTATTTGCTGTATTCTGGCTGTGTCTCTCAGGAGAGATCTACATCTGGTTCCTGTCAGCCTGCACTTCTTTGCTTCATTCATCTTATCTAATTTGGTGGCTGTATATGCATGGGCCACATGTGTGGCAGGCTCTGAATGGGTGTTCCTTCAGTGTCTGTTCTAAACCTTTCCTCCCTATCCCCTCCCAAGGGTATTCTTGTTCCCCTTTTAAAGAAGGAGTGAAGCATCAGCATTTTGGTCATCCTTATTGAGTTTTATGTGTTCTGTGCATTTTGTGTAATTCGAGCATTTGGGCTAATATCCACTTATCAATGACTGCATACCATGTGTTTTTCTGTGATTGGGTTACCTCACTCAGGATGGTATTTTCCAGTTCCATCCATTTGCCTATGAATTTCATAAAGTCATTGGTTTTGATAAATGAGTACAATTCCATTGTGTAGATGTACCACATTTTCTGTATCCATTCCTCTATTGAAGGGCTATTTTGGATATTTTTACTATATTACTCCTGCCAATCCATGAGCTTCAAGCCTCTCAAGAAACAAATTGAACAAGATTTCAGAATATGGTTCATTATTGCTCTGTAATTCTGCTTGAGGTCAGAGTTGGTGATTTCCCTGGAAGTCCTTTTATTGTTGAGGATAGTTTTAGCTATCCTGGGATTTTTGTTATTCCAGATGAATTTGCTAATTGTTCTTTCTATCTCTATGAAGAATTGGATTGGAATTTTGATGGGGATTGCATTGAATCTGTAGATCGCTTTTGGTACAATGGCCATTTTTTAATATATTAATCCTGCCAATCTATTAGCATGGCAGATCTTTCCATCTTGTAAGATCCTCTTCAATTTCTTTCTTCAGAGACTCGAAGTTCTTATCATATAGATCTTTCACTTGCTTGGTTAAATGCCTCACATCGAGGCATTTTATATTATTTGGTACTATTATGAAGGGTGTTGTTTTCCTAATTTCTTTCTCAGCCTGTTTATCTTTTGTGTAGAGGAAGGCTACTTATTTGTTTGAGTTAATGTTATACCCAGCCACTTTGCTGAAGTTGTTTATCAGGCTTAGTAGTTCTCTGGTGGAACTTTTGGGGTCAGTTAAGTATACTATCATATCATCTTTAAATAGTTATATTTTGACTTCTTCCTTGCCAATTTTTATCCCTTTGATCTCCTTTTGTTGTCTCATTGCTCTGGCTAGGACTTTGGGAACTATATATTGAATAAGTAGGGAGAGAGTAGGCAGCCTTGTTTAGTCCCTGATTTTAGTGGGATTGCTTCAAGGTTCTCTCCATTTAGTTTAATGTTAGCTACTGGTTTGCTGCGTTTGGCTTTTACTATGTTTAAGTATGGACCTTGAATTTCTGTTCTTTCCAGGACACTTATCATGAACGGTGTTGAATTTCATCCAATGCTTTCTCAGCATCTAATGAAATGATTATGTGGTTTTTTGTCTTTGAGTTTGTTTATAAAGTGGATTACGCTGATGGTTTTCTGTATATTAAACCATCCCTGCATACCTGGTATGAAGCCTACTTGATCATGATGGATGATAATTTTGATGTATTCTTGGATTTGGTTTGCAAGATTTTATTGAGTGTTTTGGCATCAATATTCATAAGGGAAATTGGTCTGAAGTTCTCTTTCTTTGTTGGGTGTTTGTGTGGTTTAGGTATAAGAGTAATTGTGGCTTCATAGAAGGAAATCAGTAGTGTCAGTCTGTTTCAATTTTGTGGAATAGTTTGTACAGTATTGGTATGAGGTCTTCTATGAAAGTCTGGTCAAATTCTGTTCTAAACCCACCTGGTCCTGGCTCTTTTTGGTTGGGAGACTTTTAATGACTGCTTCTATTTCTTTAGGAGTTATGGGGTTATTTAAATGTTTTATCTGTTCCTGAACTAACTTTGCTATCTGATATTTGTCTAGATAATTGTCCATTTCCTCCAGATTTTCAAGTTTTGTTGAATATAAGGTTCTGTAGTAGGATCTGATGAATTTTATAATTTTCTTTTATTCTTTTCCCTTTTCATTTCTGATTTTGTTAATTTGGACACACTCTCTGTACCCTCTGGTTAATCTGGCTGAGGGTTTATCTATCTTGCTGATTGTCTCAAACAACCAGCTTTTGATTCTGTTGTTTCTTTGCATAGTCCTTTTTGTTTCTACTTTGTTGTTTAAGCCCTGAGTTTGATTATTTCCTGCCTTCTACTCCTCCTGGGTATATTTGCTTCTTTTTGTTCTAGAGCTTTTATGTGTGCTGTCAAGCTGCTGATATATGCTCTCTCCTGTTTCTTTCTGCAGGCACTCAGAGTTATGAGTTTTCCTTTTAGCACAGCTTTCATTGTGTCCCATAAATTTGGGTATGTTGTACCTTCATTTTCATTAAATTCTAAGAAGTATTTAATTTCTTTCTTTATTTCTTCCTTGACCAGGTTATCATTTAGTAGAGCATTTTTCAGCTTCCATGTATATGTGTGTGTTCTTTCATTATTGTTATTGAAGACCAGCCTTAGTCCATGGTGGTCTGATAGGACACATGGGATTATTTCTATCTTTCTGTATTTGTTGAGGTCTGTTTTGTGACTGATTATATGTGCAATTTAGAGAAAGTTCCATGAGGTGGTGAGAAGAAGGTATATCCTTTTGTTTTAGGATAGGATGTTCTATAAATATCTGTTAAGTCCATTTGATTCATAACTTCTGTTAGTCTATCTATTTCTCTGTTTAATTTCTGATTCCATGATCTGTCCATTGATGAGAGTGGGATGTTGAAATCTCCTAGTATTATTGTGTGTGCAATAGTGCAAGCTTTTACCTTAAGTAAGGTTTCTTTTATGTATGTAATTCCCCTTGTATATGGAGCATAGATATTTAGGATTGAGAGTTCATCTTGGTGGATTTTTCCTTTGATGAATATGAAATGTCCTTCCTTATCTTTTTTGATGACTTTTGGTTGAAAGTCGATTTTATTTGATATTACAATGGCTCATCCAACTTGCTTCTTCAGACCATTTGATTGGAAAGCTGTTTTCCAGCCTTTTACTCTGAGGTAGTATCTGTCTTTATCTCTGAGGTGTGTTTCCTGTCTCTGGTGAGAAATTTGGTGTAATTCTGATAGGTCTGCCTTTATATGTTACTTGACCTTCTTCCCTTACTGTTTTTAATATTTTTTCTTTGTTTTGTGCTTTTGGTGTTTTGACTATTATGTGATGGGAGGAGTTTCTTTTCTGGTCCAATCTGTTTGGAGTTCTGTAAGCTTCTTGTATGTTTATGGGCATCTCTTTCTTTAGGTTAGGAAAGTTTTCTTCTATGATTTGCTGAAGATATTTACTGGTCCTTTCAGTAGGATGTCTTTACTCTCTTCTATAACTATTATTCTTAGGCTTGACATTCTCATTGCTTCCTGGATTTCCTGTATGTTTGGGCTAGGACCTTTTTCCATTTTATACTTTGACAGTCATGTCAATGTTTTCTATGGTATCTTCTGCTCCTGAGATTCTCTCTTCTATCTCTTGTAGTCTCTTGGTGAATCTCACATCTATAACTCCTGATCTCTTCTTTAGGTTTTCTGTCTCCAGGGTTGTCTCCCTTTGTGCTTTCTTTATTGTTTCTATTTCCATTTTTAACTCCTGGATGGTTTTGTTTATTTCCTTTTTCTGCTTTGCTGGGATTTTTTCCAGTAGTTCTTTAAGGGATTTTTTTTGTATCCTCTTTATTGCTTTTATTTGTTCACTTGTCTTGTCCTGTATTTCCTTAACGGAGTTTTTATGACTTTCTTAAGTCCTCCATCATCATGATAAAATGGAATTTTAAAACTAGATCTTGCTTTTCTGGTGTGTTTGCATATCCAGTGTTTGCTTTGGTGGGAGAATTGGGCTCTGATGATGCCAAATATTCTTGGTTTCTGTTGCGTTGGTTCCTGTGCTTGCATCTTGCCATCAGGTTGTCCCTGGTGCTAGCTTGTCTTGCTGTTTCTGACAGTGGCTTGACTGTCCTCTAGGCCTGTGTGTCAGGACTGCTGTAGACCAGTTTTCCTGTTTGCTTTCAGCCAGTTATGGGAAAAGAGTGCTCTGCTCTCAGGCATGTAGTCATTCTTGTTGGCTGGCTTTCATCTCTCTATGTTGGCTGGAACCAGAAGGGTCCTGCCCCTACTTCTCATAGGTCCCTGTGCACAGGGGGCACAGAAGGCACAAGGAGTTTTCCTCTTGAGTCGGGAATGCGGGCAAAGGGTTGTTTCCTCTGGTTTCCCAGGAGTGTCTGCCCCTCTGAAGGTCTAGCTCCCTCTCCCCAGCCCCACGGGATTTGGGTGCTGGGAACTGGACTGTTGGGCCTATATTTCTGTGCCCAGATGTACTGTGCAGTTTCCTCTTGGGCCAGGGATGTGGGAAAAAGTGGTCAGAATTGTCAGTCTCTCCTGTCCTGCATTCTCAGGATTATCTGCTCTTCTTGGTGTTCAGCTCTCTCTCCCAGGGGTTTGGGATCAGGGAGCTGTGCTGCAGGCATCCGTGAGGTTCAGGCACCAGCTTGAAACTGGAAGTGCCTGGTACTAGAGGAATTCTGCCTTTGTGTATCCTGAGTCCATCAGACAAGTCACTTGGAGCAGAAATGTTGGTCTTACCTCTGGTCTTGGCCTGTAGTTACTGCTCAGAACTGGCTTTTAGCTCTCTGTGAGGGCATCAACCAGAAGGGCCCTGCCCGTCCTGTTCCTAGTTCCGTGTGCACATGGGGCCCAGATGGCACTAGCCGATTTCCTCTTGAGTCAGAAATGTGGGTAGAGAGTAGTCTCCTCTGGTTCCCCAGGAGTGACTGACCCTCTAAAGGTCTAGCTCCCTTCTACAGGATTTGGGTGCAGGGAACTGTTTGACTGGTTCTGTTCGGATTTGGACACAGTCTGGCCTGTGGAGCTCCTGCAGTTGACTGCTTCTATATTCCTGTGTCCAGAGGCACTATGCAGTTTCTTCTTGTGCCAGGGATGTAGGAAAATGTGGGCAGAAGTGTCAGTCTCTCCTGTCCAGCAGTCTCTGGATTGCCTGCACTTCTGGGTGTTAAGCTCTCCCTCTCTCGGGGTTTTTGGAATAGAGTTGTTTTGTTTGTTTGTTTGTTTGTTTTTAAATCAGCTATGTATTTGTGGGTCTTTTTTGCTGCAGATACTGACCATTTATGATGCAAGAGTTAGATGATTCAAAGTGTATCAGACATGAAAGCATATTTCTTACACTTTACCCTCTTTGGTACCAAAGGCTACTTAACAATCTAATAACAGAGTGAAGCAATTAAAGCATCATTGACAGTTGCAACACTGATGAATTATGTCAATGACTACTATGGGAAAATACCTTTGAATGTGCATTAAGCAGCACTCAGATGTCCTAATAACCAAATGTTATCTAACTGGACATACGGCCTACTCAACAGAAAGGAAAATGTGACTGTTGCTGAAAGCCTAGCCCATGTTTACAAAGCTAGCAAGGTCATAGGTATTGGGATCATTTTAAAAATTATTTACGGTTTCTGTCTGTGCCCAGAGTTGACCCGGTGCCACAGCTCTCTGTGCTCAGATGTGACCAGGAGAGAGCTAGACTCCCAGCAGTGCAACAGACAATATTGCCTATGCTAAGAAATGCATCCTGATAGAAGCCTGATATATCTCCTGAGAGGCTCTGCTAGAGTCTGACAAATACAGAGGAGGATTCTTGCAGTGAACCATTGAACCAGGTCCCCAATGGAGGACTTAGACAAAAAGTTTGAAGGAGCTGAAGGGGTTCGCAACCCCATAAGAAGAACAATATCAGCCAATCAGACCCCACAGAGATCCCAGGGACTAAAACAGCATACCAAGAGTACAAAAGGATGGACCTATGGCTCCAGCTACATATAGCAGAGGATGGCCTTGTCAGGCATCAGTGGGAGGAAAGGCCCTTGGTCCTGTCAAGGCTTGATGTCCCAGTGCAGAGGAATGTCAAGTCGAGGAGGTGGGAAGGAGGGGTTCTATGAGAGAACCCTCATAGAAGCTGGGTGAGATAGTGGGTTTCTGGAGGGGAAACTGGAAAAGAGGATAATATTTGCAATGTAAACAAAATAATATTCAATAAGAGAAG
Source organism: Rattus rattus (assembly GCF_011064425.1). Lineage (NCBI taxonomy): Eukaryota > Metazoa > Chordata > Mammalia > Rodentia > Muridae > Rattus > Rattus rattus. The sequence continues at coordinate 210,337,903 of NC_046156.1, read as the reverse complement.
AACTAGAGGAAAAAATAATTATTTGCTTTTATGTTTATGAGATTGACTGTATGTTTATATCATCGAATTATTTACCCTTGGTGTCAGTTACTGACTCTCTAGGATAATTTTAATAGGAAAAACTTTTTCCTTATCTTCTTCTAGAATCTGTATATACTTGAACATATTTGTTTACTAGAGAATCAGACATCATTAAAAGTTTTTCAAGATATTATTTTATAATCTCTATTTTAAAATGCATTGTTTAGATATTCAACTATTCTTTAGTCCCATTTTCTATCTTGATGGAATTCCATCTTTCTATAAACCTAAGTATTTAGTTTAAATCTTTGGGTACCTACTTTTCATAACATTTCTTTGCTTCTCTTTTATTTCAATTCAATTTTCTTATGTTACCAACTGAGTTGGGAATAACATTTCAGCTGCAGGCTACTGTTTTCTATATATGTTCATTGGTCAACAGTTTTATTGTACTTTTTTGTCTGTATATTATTCATATCCATTTGTTTTTTCAACCTATTGATGTAAGAATTGGTTCAATGCACAACTTCACTCACTATTTCCTAGCTGCTCAGAACATCAGCTTTGCTCAGAAAGAAACCCTCTAATAGTTGAGATTTTTATTTAGACTGAGAGTCAGAATTCATTTTAATTTAACTCTCCTGAGTACCATTTACCCTTTCTCCCTCATTGCTATTTAGCCACTCTGGGTCTGTGGACCATAACATGATTTGTCTTTTACTTTACAGTTAGTATACATTAATAATGAATACTTACTAACGTTGTTTTTCTGGGTCTGGGTTCCCTCACTCAGGATGATTTTTTTTTCTAGTTCTGTCTATTTGCCTGCAAGTTTTTACTATGCCATTATTTTTAACAGCTAAGAAGTACATCATGGTGTAAATTCACAGCATTTTTTCTATCCATTGTTCTGTACAGTGACATTTAGGTTGTTTACAGTTTCTGGCTATTATGAATAAAGCTGCTATGAACATAATTGAGCAAGTGTCTTTGTGGTAGGATGGCATATCCTTAGTGGATATGCACAGGTATAAATGGGTCTTGAGGTAGATCTTTGTCTAATTTTCTGATAAGCTGACATATTGACTTCCCTTGGAGACTTTCTCTTTTTTGAGTAGCAGGAGAGAGGTTGTGAATTTAGCAGATACAGGAGGTAGGCAAGAGATACCAGAGAAGAGGAAGAAAAAGAAACTGTAAGCAGGAGGTAATATATAAGAGAATAATAAAAATAAATAAAAATAAGTAAAATAAAAATATTTACGAAAATAATGAAAGCTTCAGGAGTTCTGGAAGACCTGCAAGGCTCTTTGCTATCTGTCCACACATGCACGCATGTGTGAGTGTGTGTGTGTGTGTGTGTGTGTGTGTGTGTGTGTGTGTGTGTATGCGTGAGTGTGTTTGTTTGCTTGTGTGTGTATGCATTTGTAAAATTAGATGGATATATATTTTGACAATAAGATTATAGCTGTCCTTTTTACCTTTCAATGCCTTTACAATACTTTAAATAATTAATGACTCCAATAATACATACATGATAATAAAATTAAATAGAAACAGGTTACTGTAACAAAATTTAATATTTTATTGACAATATGTCACAATCATTTATGAAGAAAACAAGAAGATAGGAGTAAAGGAAGGGTAAACTATCAGAAAAAAACAAAAGATGTTTAATGAGTCGTGACTGCTTTTGATCTTCTGCTGTTTATTTAAGGTTGGTAATTTAGTAGTTGCTAAGCTAGTGATATGTAGTGTGGCAGTGGGATATTCTGCCACACTATTATATTTCTGGACAAAATATAAATGAGAAGAGAGAAATATATTCTTTGTAATCAGATACTTTCACAAATTTTGGTGTTAGAAGGAAAAAAACGTTGGGGAATTAAGGTTTTGTATAAGATATAGGGTATTAGTATATACATTTTTGCTGTGACAATAAACTGGGCAAAATTTAGACTCAGTAGCAAATATAGATTTCTGACTCCTAATATACCTAATAATGATGATATATATGGAGAATGGCTAAGTGATTGCATATTGTTGATACAAATATGCCATGTCAAAGAAGCCAATATTCTAGACTCATGGGAATAAACAGATCTTCACTGGATCAGTCTCAGCAGAGTCGTAATGCCTCCCTCAAGACTGAAAATGAATGTTGATGATTAGCCTTTAACTAAAAATAGTATGTGCAAAGAATACAAATCACAATTTCTTGTCCTACATGACCATATTTACCTGAAAGTGCTTCCATACAATGAACCCCTATGAAGATTAATCAACTCCATTCTTATTTCTTATACAAGAAATATGTTGAATTTCTCAGCTGATGGTATGTCTCCATCTGAACCTATGCCCCACTTTAACCTAGGATTATATTACTTCTGTCCATTTCTTCTTGTTTCCAGTTAGGTTTCCAAGATCCAGATGCATGGGACATGGCCAATATTATATATAACATATCTCTTTTTTGAGATATAAGATTCTTCAGTTTAGAAGGAATAGTACCTCTACTTAAGAAAAAAAAATAGTCTATCATCAAAGCTCAGAAGCATACCAAGTGGAATAATTATTTGCAATGTGATTTCTACTCAATAACTTTTAAGACTGAATAAAAAGCATGAGGACACTGGAGACTAAGAGATAATTACATATTCTTTCTGGTCATTCAGAGGACTCAACTTTGCTATGAGTATCCACATGATAGCTCACAAAATGTTGTAGCTTTAGTTCCAGGGGGTGATGTAACACAATATTCTGGCCTCTGGGCATCAGGCTTAAACTCAGTGCATATTCATATGTGAAACAAAATGCTATGCACATAAAATAATTATATCAAAATATGAGCAACTTTATAAAAAATAATAGGATACTGAGAATCATTTAATTCGTGGAGGTAATTTAGGTGAGAAAATTACAAGTCACCACAAAATAGTTTTTTCATGTAAGCAGAAATATCTAAATCATTTTTATACTTACATTGTAATAAAATAAGTTTATTATAGATGTTCCAGACAAGTCCTTATTCTTAGGCAATATAAATTCATGTTGAAAGGATTACATGGATTCAAAGGAGGCTAAGACTTTAAACAAAATATACATCAACTTGCAAAGTTGTACTTATCCTTAATTTTAATGTGGGAACCAATGGAATTCTAAAAGGCAAAAGGTATCCAATAATCAATTGAATTATTTTATCATCTTTTCAGTTCAAACATATGGGCAGGTTCTGAGGCATATTGGGTATTCATTAAAATAATGCTGAATAAATGAGTTGATTCATCTGTGTGGCTAGAATTTTGTTATCTTCCACTAAAGTAAAATGTTAAACAACTTAAGACTTCAAAAGAGAAAGTTGAACGGATAGATACAAACTAGTCTTTGTTCACAAAATATAAAATTAATTATACTGAACAGTGGCAATAGATTTTCACAATGTTTTCTTTTTTTATTATCTGAAGAAAGTAGAAGAAAAACAACTAAAGAGTAAGAAAAAAAAATCTTTGCCCTTTTGTTTCTTGTGTTTTGTTGATTTTGTTTAGATTTTGCTTAGAGTATGTCTCCTTATGTAACAAAAGCTGTCTTCTTAATTCATTTGTCCAAGCACTGTGATTATGAGTATGCATTTCATAGTTCATCTTGATTTTCAACTTGACGTTAGAATCATCGTAGAAACAGACCTTTGTATATGGCTATGAGGAATTTTCTGTATTTGTGTTATGAAGGTAGAAAGATATATTCTAAATATGGATAGGACACCTTCATGGAATAATGGACTGGACTAAATAAAAAGGACAAAATGAACTGAGCATCATCATTCATCTCTGTCATGATTGTGTGACTGTGGACACACATGATTTTGAGGCTGCCTAGAGCTCTTACAATTTTGACTTTCCCACTATAATACACTGTGCTCTTCAACTGTAGTCCAGGTTATACTCTTCATTCTGTATTTTCTAAATAGCAAAGAAAAATAACAACTACAAACATGACTAATGAACTTTTATTTTTAAATATTAAATAACATTTATACTAATCTACAAATGTTAAGATGCTATAATTTTATTGAAATTTCCCATGTTTTACTAAGTCAAGTCAGTACTAAGTTTTACATGCTTATTCTATTTAATCTTTAAAATATTCATTCTAATTAATAAGATCACTACAAGGAGACACAAGAAAGATTTGTCCTCTAGCAAATTTGTAAAGTGGAAAGAAAGAAAATGAACAGAAAACTGAAAGACAATGGTTTTTGTCTGAAGTATTCTAATGAAAATCAATCCTAGCCTGTTGTTGTTTGCCCTGGAGTTATCTGTATTTTGATGCTAATTCTGCTGCACCCGGGAAGGCTGCCTGGTACTTCTCAGGACTCTGGTGGCTTTGTCAGAACCTTCTCCAATCTAATTTGTAAAATAAAAGCAAGAGCTGGTGAATGCGCAGGGGAAAGGGAAGTTGGAGGGAGGAGGAGAAACAAGGGGTCAGAGGAGAAGGAGGAGGAGGAGGAGGAGGAGGAGGAGGAGGAGGAGGAGGAAAAGGAGGAGGAGGAGGAAGAGGAAGAGGAGGAAGAGGGAGCTGAAGGACATGGCATGGAGAAACTTCAAGTTATGAGGGATTTCAGGGCTGGGGATAGTGTAGTGGTGGATCTGCCCAATCTATACACAAGCTTGTACTTATTTTAATCGAGTTGTGTTTTCTTTGAGCAGGCATATTCCATTTGGAGAGGTTACTGCAACACTAACTTACAGTACTATCTCTTCTCTTTAGTGAAAGGTAAGGCATATAATCTTTAAAAGGTTCAGACCTTTTAAGTAAAAATAACAAAGTGAGTCTTTTCCTCTTCTTTCAGATGACAGTAATTTACTTTGTTTCCTGTCACAATTGAATTTTAATGGTCCAGAAAAATAGTATACATTAAACATATTCTCGGTAATATTAAATAGTAACTTGTAGGGAGCCGTATTGGATTTGGGCCTGCCCGCTTTGTGACTGTATAGTTCAAAGTGGCTACGTGACTCTGGGCTGTATGGTAAAAGATACTCAGCCCTAAGATGACTTCCAAAAAGTCTTGAGATTGTTGGGCAAAAGCCTCTCCCATGAATTTATGGAACAGGAAGATAAAAATCACGGAATGCTTCAGCCAGAGCAAATACCAGATGTCTCCTGAGAAAACACTAGATGTCTCCACCTCCTGACCTCTTCGTTTACCTCCTGACCTCTCTGCTTCTTGCTATCACTGCCTGAATACCCTCGCCCCTCCCTACTTTGTGTTTCACAAAGGTCACTCCCCCTATCTGAATGCCTTATAAGATGTAACGCTCACCCCAATAAATGAGACCTTGACAACAGAACCTTGCTTGGTTTCCTTCTTTTCTCCCTCCCTTGACCCTCAGGTAGCGCCTCTTCAGAACCCTGAATAACTGGACCCGCTGGATGGGTCAGTAACTGGAATACATTATTTTAAAACTCCCTTACTTGGTATTGCTTGGATCTTAACTACCCATCTAAAACTCATTTGTATAAGGTTTGATATACAATGATGTAGTATTCAGAGGTATAGGTCAATGGATCATAAGGGTTCTGATTCTCTTCATTTTTACCCCCCTTTCATTCTCTTTCCTGGTTACTATAAACTGAGCAGTAATACCTTGGATTCCTTTGCTCTAACTGGGCTGCTTTGCCTAGCCATAATAGCCGAAGATGCTACTATGTCAACTCCACCTTGATATGGCAAGAGAGGACATGAAGACAGGAAGATAGGGGTGGTGAATGATGGAGGGATTATGAAAAAAGGAGGGAGGGGAAACATGTATTCAGTATGTAACATAAATAAATAAATTAATTTTAAAAGTGAGCAGCATCACTATATCATTTTCTTCCTGCCAAGATATTCCATGTTACCACTGGCCTGAAAACATTAAAACCAAGTGTTCAACGATTGAAATACTTAAATTTTAAAGAGTTGAAATCTTTCTTACATTATTTTGATTTTTATCAGGTATTTCATCACAGTGACAGAAGACTGGCTGGCCTAAATTTTGACATATAGCAGTGCATAGGTAAAAATGAAGATAAATTAACTAGTATTCCTGTAGCAGCATTTTGTTACTGTAAAGATGAATTGAATATAGTGATAAAGTGAAAATGCATAAGCTGTGAAACTAGCCATGAGAAAGACAACATTCTGTTTTAATAATTCATATTTGGGACAAAGTACTAATCTCACTGTTCTCATTTTTACTTATCTGAAAAATGAGATTAGTAAAGTTGAATATGGAATGTTGAACTAAAAACCAAAAAGAATTTTAAGTGCTGTCACAATGTATATCAGAGTTAGTGAGGTAGTTTAAATGAGAACACGTCAGTGGTTCATATATTTAAATGCTTGGTCATAGTTGATCAAACTGTTTTGTGAAGGATTAGGATGAATGGCCTTGTTGGAGAAGATATGTCACTGAGGATGGGGATTGAGATTCAAAGTACAATGTCTGACTCAGGTCCCTCCTATTCCATGATTCTCATTTTGTCTGTCTATCTCTCTGTGTGTGTGTGTGTGTGTGCGTGCTATTTGTGAATAAAATGTTAGCTTTCAGCTATTGCTCTAGCACAAAATTTTGCTTGCAGTCATGATCATGGCCATCATAGATGTGATTTCACCCTCTATGTCTTTAAGCAAGCTTGCAATTAAGCACTTTCTCAAAAAAATTGGTATGTTTGTGGTTTATCTTCACAGAAATAGAAATGTAACTGAAATAGTAAATCTCATATTAAGGACATGGAATAGAATACTAAATCAATTACTATGCTAAAATATTTAAGTAGGACTGATCATATATACCATAATTTTAATTTTTGTATAATTGCTTTAGGCTTCTCTTCATGTAATACTTTTCTCAAAGAATTTGGGTACAAATAAGGGGAAGTCATTTAAGCCCAATTATCTGGGAACTTGGAATCTTTATTTTGAAGTCTTTCATTTTTTTGGAAGGTTGATTTCAAGGCATTCAATTTATTTATTTTTATAGCTATCATGAATAGGATTGTTTTGGCAATTTCTCTTCCAATGTGTTTGTCGATATGTTTTTAATATAGAAGTGTTATTTATTTTGTGCGTATTTTACTGATACAGATTTGGGTAGAGTCTATAGGGTCTGTGATAGTCTGAATAGGGAAGCTTCCCATAGGTTTGGGTTCATTTTATGGTGCTATTCGATAAGTCTTAGGTATTGCAAGCTTTGTAGAAGAAGTACATCATTGGGGACAGACTTTTAGAAAAAAAAAAGACTCAAACAACTTATATTTCAGTTTCTCAGCTTTGTGCTTTTAGTTGAGGATATGAATGCTCAGCTTCCTGCTATAACCACAGTGCTTACCAATAACTATGTGTTTATTTGCCAAGATGAACTCTTATCTTTATGAACTAAAAGCCAAAGAAAGCTGTTTTTCCAGTAGGTACCTTTCAATCATGCTAGCAGTTTTATCATAGCAACAAAAACATAACTACAAAAATAGAAGTTAGTACAGAGAATGAGTTATTGCTATGGAGAAACTTACCATGGTACATTTTCTTTGTTTCCTTCTTTCTCTTTTCTTTTTAATTTTTTTGGAAGAATTTAAAATACCTTGGAAATTTGGACTACAAAATTTGTTTAATCCTTTAAGCAGAGTTTAAAAGATCATCTTCTATGAGGCTAGAAGACAGTTAGCAGTTGAAAGCCATCTCAAGTTGTTTTGGAGGGCAAAAATATTAGCACCCAGGCTAAAAGCCATTCTTGTGATATTTTGGTAAAAATCTGAATGTTTATATACTTCCATACATTGAGTACTTCAATGAGACTAAATTAAAAACAAATCCTAAATTATCTGATGGATTCAATTTAAAAAATATAATGTTGATTTTGTGATTTAGTTATTATTGATAATACAGGTCTACTATTGATGAAACAATCAAGTATGGTAAAAATAAATTTTAAAAATACACAGGATGGAGAGAAAATGTGCACTATAAAGCTTTATTAAGCCAACCCTGTGCTATAATAGAGGCTTTATTTGTTAAGCAGGTTAACACCGTAACAAAGATGCTTTCTGTGCATGCTCATGAAAAGAGCAGTGACTTCAAGATCCTATATACCTAACCCTTAAACTCGTGAAATACAGCCCAAGATTTCTAGTTTTAGAAAGCAGCTCTAATCAAAACCTGGTGCTAATGAAGTTCAATAAGTTAAGGGACTATCTTGAGTAGACAGCTGAAATTGATATTGTCATCCACATCACGATATTTTTAGAGGCAGGAAACATGGCTCTGTCTAGTTTCAGATATTCACTGATCCTAAATTATGGTGTAGGTGAGTCCTTGAATGAAACTATGAGAAGGTCGGAAGCCCTAAAGAGACATTATGTGAAACTGAGAAAGTGATGCCTCAATTGCAGTGGAGACCCAATGATGTTAGAAATTCTAGAGCCATGAGACATATGCAAGGAGAGGTATGTATAAAGGAGGGAGAGAGAGAGAGACAGAGAGAGAGAGAGAGAGAGAGAGAGAGAGAGAGAGAGAGAGACAGAGAGAGAAAGAGACAGAGAAACAGAGAGAGACAGAGAGAGAGAGAGAGAGAGAGAGAGAGAGAGAGAGAGAGAGAGAGAGAGAGAGAGAGCATGGAGCTAAAAGGTAGGAAGAAGGCATGAAGGAGAATGGAGAATGATTTGATAGGAGATGAAAAGAAGAGAAAACTGTGATACAAATTTACTACCTGAAAAGTTGTTTCAATAAAAAACAAAGGATGGGAGATGAGAGATGAGGGAATCGAGGGGGCTAATTTATTTATTTATATCACAGATGCCTCCCTCCTGGTTCCCTTTTCAGAATTCCTCACCTCTACTCACTCCCTTCACCTCTGAAAGGGCAACCTCCTCCATAACCCCAAACCCTGGTGCATCAAATCTTTGTGAGATTAAGTAAATCTTCTCCCACTGAGGTCAGACAAGATTTTCCTCTGCTACATATGTGCCAGGGGATTTGGATTAGTCCTTGTGTACTTTTTGGTTGGTGGCTTAGTCTCTGGGAATTCCCAGGGATCCAGATTCTTTGCACTGTTCATTTTCCTGTGGGTTTACCATGTTCTTCAATCCTTCCCCTAACTCTTCTATAGGCATTCCTGGGCTCTGTCCAATGTTTGTCTGTGGATATCTGCATCTATCACGGTCAGCTGCTATGTATAACCTCTCAGAGGGCAACTATGCAAGGTTTTTGTCTGTGAGTACAACATAGTATCATTAATTGGGTGAGGGATTGGTGCCTGCCCATTGGATGGGTCTCCAGTTGAGGTAGTCTCTAGTGGACTATTCCTTGAGCCTTTGCTCCATCTTTGTCCCTACATTTCTTTTAGACAGGACAAATTTTGGGTCCAAACTTTTACATGTAGGTTCATGTTGTCCCCATCCCTCCGCAGGGGTCCTGTCTGCTACTGGAGGCTGTCCCTTCAGTTTCCATATTCTCACTCTTGGGAATTTTGGCTAAGGTCACATGCTTTGACTCCGTAGAGCTTCTCTCACCCCATGTCTCTGAAACTTCATAGAGATTTCTCCTGCCCTCTCCCCTGGCAGCTGCATATTTCCATTTATTCTCCTGACCCTCTGGACCTCTTTTCTATTTCTCCCCTTGCTGCTTAATCCTCTCCTGACATTCCTATCACCCTCTCCTCTCCCATCCAGATTCCTCCTTCACTCTGACCCCCATGACTATTTTGTTCCCCATTTGATGTGGAATTCAAGCATCCTAAATTGAAGCCTTCCTTCATTTTTAATGTCTTTAGGTCTGTGAGATGTGTCATGGGTATTCTGAACGTTTTGGCTAATATCCACTAATCAGTGGGTACACTCCATTCGTGTATTTTGGGTCTGGGTTATCTCACTCAGAATGATGCATTCTAGCTCCATTCATTTGACTGAAAAAGTGATGATGTTATTGTTTATAATAGGTAAATAATATTCCACTGGATATATGTATCACATTTTCACTATCCATTCTTCAGTTTAGGGATATATGGGTTACTTAAAAGTTTTTGTATATTCCAAATAAAGTTGCTATGAGCATAGTGGAGCTCATACCCTTGTGGTATGCTGAGCAACTTTAGGGTATATGCCCAGGGAAAGTATAGCTGTGTCTTCAGGTAGAACTACTTCCAATTTTTTAAGGAACTACCATATTGATTTTACAAGTGGTTATACCAGTTTACAATCCCACCAGCAATAGCAGATTGTTTCCCTTTTCTCTACATTCTCAACCACCATGTATTGTTGCTTGAGTAACCTCTCTGGTTGGTGTAAAGTGTAATCTCAGAGTCATTTTGATTTGCAATTTTGTTATGAGTAAGGATGTTTTTATTTTGCCAAGTAAAACTATTTTATTCAACTTGAATTTTTTTTCACTCTGTCTCCAACAGACTTGATGTCACAGCAATCTTAATATGCACTGAGAACATGTTGTGGTCAGTTTGTATTTATGGACAGGAAATTTTGAATCCTGATATGTATACCAACCATAAATTTTTTTAAAATCCATATTCATTGCAACAATCTCTTCACAATATTAGTAATTTTGACATCACCATTAACAGAAGTATATAAGAAAATATAAAATACATTTTGTTTAACTGAATTATTGTCATACTTGCTTATTAAATTCTATATTAAATACCAATTAAGTACTCTGAAGTATATTCTTTTTTTTTTGTTGTTTTGTTTTTTGTTTTTTTTCCGGAGCTGGGGACCGAACCCAGGGCCTTGTGCTTCCTAGGCAAGCGCTCTACCACTGAGCTAAATCCCCAACCCCTCTGAAGTATATTCTTAATATCATAAATTGGAATGTTTTATAAAATGAACATGAATCAATTCTCCAAGCTATTTAGTCACTCTGATGTACTTTGTGTCTGTAGGTTCCATTTAAAATATTTTAAGCCTCACCTTTTTTTTCCCCATCTTTTTAACTTGTGTATTTCTTATTTACATATCGATTGTTATACTTCCCGGTTTCCAGGTGAACATCCCCCTCCCACTCCCCCTCTCCTTCTATATGGGGGTTCCCCTCCCCATCCTCGCCCAATTACCACCCTTCCCCCATTAGCAAGACCAAGGGCTTCCTCTTCCACTGGTGCTCTTACTAGGCTATTCATTGCTATCTATGAGGTTGGAGCCCAGGGTCAGTCCATGTACAGTCTTTGGGTAGTGACTTAGTCCCTGGAAGCTCTGGTGGAGAGCATGCTACAACCCAGGGTGGCATGGTACTGGAGAATTTCTTGAGAGTTGCATCCTCATCTACAGTCAGTCAGCATCAGGAAAAGAGACAGAAAAAGAGAGACAGACAGAGAGACACAGACAGAGACCACGATACAGACACAGAGACAAGACTGGCATGAGCTTTTAAAACACCAAAGCCTCCCCCCAGTGGCATATCTTTTCTGGTAAAGCTATGCCTTCTAAGCTTTCCAATAGTGGTCAACTATAAAACTGTAAACTATGCAACTGTATTAGCTTTATGGGTGCCATTTTGATACAAACCACCATACATTGTGAGGTTCATTTTTCCAACCACCAAAATGATACAAAATATTTTTAACAGTGTTATTAAGTTTTATTAAACAATATGTATTCTTTTTTTTCTTTTTTTTTATTAACTTGAGTATTTCTTATATACATTTCGAGTGTTATTCCCTTTCCCGGTTTCCGGGCAAGCATCCCCCCCCCCCTTCCTTATGGGTGTTCCCCTCCCCACCCTCCCCCCATTGCCGCCCTCCCCCCAACAGTCTAGTTCACTGGGGGTTCAGTCTTAGCAGGACCCAGGGCTTCCCTTCCACTGGTGCTCTTACTAGGATATTCATTGCTACCTATGAGGTCAGAGTCCAGGGTCAGTCCATGTATAGTCTTTAGGTAGTGGCTTAGTCCCTGGAAGCTCTGGTTGCTTGGCATTGTTGTACATATGGGGTCTCGAGCCCTTCAAGCTCTTCCAGTTCTTTCTCTGATTCCTTCAATGGGGGTCCTATTCTCAGTTCAGTGGTTTGCTGCTGGCATTCGCCTCTGTATTTGCTGTATTCTGGCTGTGTCTCTCAGGAGCGATCTACACTTCTGCACTTCTTTGCTTCATCCATCTTGTCTAATTGGGTGGCTGGATATATATGGGCCACATGTGGGGCAGGCTCTGAATGGGTGTCCCTTCAGTCTCTGTTTTAATCTTTGCCTCTCTCTTCCCTGCCAAGGGTATTCTTGTTCCCCTTTTAAAGAAGGAGTGAAGCATTCACATTTTGATCCTCTGTCTTGAGTTTCATTTGTTCTAGGCATCTAGGATAATTCAAGCATTTGGGCTAATAGCCACTTATCAATGAGTGCATACCATGTATGTCTTTCTGTGATTGGGTTAGCTCACTCAGGATGATATTTTCCAGTTCCAACCATTTGCCTACGAATTTCATAAAGTCGTTGTTTTTGATAGCTGAGTAATATTCCATTGTGTAGATGTACTACATTTTCTGTATCCATTCCTCTGTTGAAGGGCATCTGAGTTCTTTCCAGCTTCTGGCTATTAAAAAAAAAGGCTGCTATGAACATAGAGGAGTATGTGTCTTTGATATATGTTGGGGCACCTTTTGGGTATATGCCCAAGAGAGATATAGGTGTGTCCTCAGGTAGTTCAATGTCCAATTTTCTGAGGAACCTCCAGACTGATTTGCAGAATGGTTGTACCAGTCTGCAATTCCAACAACAATGGAGGAATGTTCCTCTTTCTCCACATCCTCGCCAGCATTTGCTGTCCCCTGAGATTTTGATCTTAGCTATTTTCACTGGTGTGAGGTGAAATCTCAGGGTTGTTTTGATTTGCATTTCCCTTATGACTAAAGATGTTGAACATTTCTTTAGGTGTTTCTCAGCCATTCTGCATTCCTCTGCTGTGAATTTTTTGTTTAGCTCTGAACCCCATTTTCTAATAGGGTTATTTGTCCCCCTGCGGTCTAACTTTTTGAGTTCTTTGTATATTTTGGATATAAACCCTCTATCTGTTGTAGGATTGGAAAAGATCTTTTCCCAATCTGTTGGTTGCCATTTTGTCCTAACAACAGTGTTCTTTGCCTTACAGAAGCTTTGCAGTTTTATGAGATCCCAATTGTTGATTCTTGATCTTAGAGCATAAGCCATTGGTGTTTTGTTCAGGAAGTTTTCTCCAGTGCCCATGTGTTCAAGATGCTTCCCCACTTTTTATTCTATTAGTTTGAGTCTATCTGATTTGATGTGGAGGTGCTTGATCCACTTGGACTTAAGCTTTGGACAGGGTGATAAGCATGGATCGATCTGCATTCTTCTATATGCTGACATCCAATTGAACCGGCACCATTTGCTGAAAATGCTATCTTTCTTCCATTCAATGGTTGTTTTCAGTCCTTTGTCAAAAATCAAGTGACCATAGGTGTGTGGCTTCATTTCTGGGTCTTCAATTCTATTCCACTGGTCTATCTGTCTGTCTCTGTACCAATACCATGCAGATTTTATCACTATTACTCTGTAATACTGCTTGAGTTCAGGGTTAGTGATTTCCCCCAGATGTCCTTTTATTGTTCAGGATAGTTTTAGCTATCCTGGGTTTTTTGTTATTCCAGATGAATTTGCAAATTGTTCTGTCTAACTCTATGAAGAATTGGATTGGTATTTTGATGGGGATTGCATTGAATCTGTAGATCACTTTTGGTTAAATGGCCATTTTTAACTATATCAATCCGGCCAATCCATGAGCACGGGAGATACTTCCATTTTCTGAGGTCCTCTTCAATTTCTTTCTTCAGAGGCTTGAAGTTCTTATCATTCAGATCTTTTACTTGCTTGGATAAAGTCACACCCAAGTATTTTATATTATTTGGGATTATTATTAAGGGTGTTGTTTCACTAGTTTCTTTCTCGGCTTGCTTCTCTTTTGTGTAGAGGAAGGCTACTGATTTATTTGAGTTAATTTTATACCCAGCCACTATGCTGAAGGTGTTTATCAGCTTTAGTAGTTCTCTGGTGGAACTTTTGGGATCACTTAAATATACTATCATATCATCTGCAAATCGTGTATTTTGACTTCTTCTTTTCCAATCTGTATCCCTTTGATCTCCTTTTGTTGTCTGATGGCTCTGGCTAGAACTTTAAGAACTATATTGAATAAGTAGGGAGAGAGTGGGCATCCTTGTCTAGTCCCTGATTTTAGTGGGATTGCTTCAAGTTTCTCTCCATTTAGCTTAATGTTAGCGACTGGTTTGCTGTATATGGCTTTTACTATGTTTAGGTATGGGCCTTGAATTCCTATTCTTTCCAGGACTTTTATCATGAAGGGGTGTTGAATTTTGTCAAATGCTTTCTCAGCATCTAATGATATGATCATGTGGTTTTGTTCTTTCAGTTGGTTTATATAATGGTCACTTTGATCGTTTTCCGTATATTAAATCATCCCTGCATTCCTGGGATGAAGCCTACTTGATCATGGTGGATGATTGTTTTGATGTGCTCTTAGATTCAGTTTGTCCGAATTTTATTGAGTAGTTTTGCATCAATATTCATGAGGGAAATTGGTCTGAAGTTCTCTTTCTCTATGGGATTTTTGTGTGGTTTAGGTATAAGAGTAATTGTGGATTCATAGAAGGAATTCGGTAGCGCTCCATCTGTTTCAATTTTGTGGAATTGTTTGGATAGTATTGGTATGAGGTCTTCTATGAGGGTCTGATAGAATTCCACACTGAACCCATCTGGACCTGGGCTCTTTTTGGTGGGAGACCTTTAATGACTGCTTCTATTTCTTTAGGAGTTATGGGGTTGTTTAAATGGTTTATCGGTTCCTGATTTTACTTCAGTAGCTGATATCTGTATAGGATATTGTCCATTTCCTGCAGATTTTCAAGTTTTGTTGAATATAGGCTTTTGTAGTAGGATCTAATTAATATACTGAATTTCCTGTGATTCTGTAGTTATGTCTCCCTTTTCATTTCTGATTTTGTTTATTTGGAGAAACTCTCTGTGTCCTCTCCTTAGTCTGGCTAAGTGTTTATCTATCTTGTTGACTTTCTCAAAGAATGAACTTTTGGTTCTTTTGATTCTCTGTATGGTCCTTATTGTTTCTACTTGGTTGATTTCAGCTCTGAGTGATGAAAACTCATAGCTCTGAGTGCCTGCAGAAAGAAACAGGAGAGAGCATATATCAGCAGCTTGACAAACACCTAAAAGCTCTAGAACAAAAGAAGCAAATACTCCCAGGTGGAGTAGAAGGCAGGAAGCCTCACCTTTTTGATTTTCTGGTTTTTGAAACGTTCTTGCTGATTTCAAAGATGAGATTTTAGGTGATTCTCAACCATTTAAGATTTCTCTGTTTATATCTGTACCCCATTTTTTCATTGGGTTAATTACTTGTTTTGAGTCTATCCCCTCGAAATTTTTTATACATTTTGGGTATTAGTCCTCTGTCTGATGTTGGGTTAGTGAAGAGCTTTTCCCAATTGTAGGCTGAATTTTGTAGTATTGACAATGTCCTTTGCCTTACCAAATCACTATTTAAAGATGATAAGATAGTATACAAGAGTGACCCTAAAAATTCTACCAAAGAACTCCTATAGCTGATAAATACCTTCAGCAAAGGGAGAGTATACAAAGTTAAAGAAATAAGAAGACTTCACATGATAAATGACACAGAGATGGATGTTAGGGAAACCATACTTTTCACAATAACCATGAATAGCATAAAATCCCTTGGTGCAATTATAACCAAGTAAGTGAAAGACCTGTATGACAGGAAATTCAAGTTGCTGAAGAAAGAATTCAACAAAGATATCAAAAGATCTCCCTTGCTCAAGGATTGGTAGGATTGAGATGAAGAAAATGGCCATCTTACCAAATGCAGTTTACAGATTCAATGCAGTCTCCTGCAAAATTCCAAGAAAATTATTCACAGACCTTGAAAGAACAATATTCAACTTTGTTGAGCAAATCCAGAAAATGGAAGTTAGCCAAAAGAACTTGAATTGTATAGTCAAAAAAATCTTGAATAGTAAAAGAACTTTTGGAGGTATTCACCATTTATAACCTATAGCTTTAACTACAGAGAAATAGTAATAAAAACTTCATGACATTTGTATAGAAACAGAAAGGTAAGTTAATGGAATAGAATTAAAGACCCAGAAGGAAACTCACACATTTATGGACACTTATTTTTTGACAATTAAGCCAAAAACATGCAATGGAAGTGGGAGAGCATCTTCCCTAAATGGTGCTATTCTAAGTGGATGTCTATATATAGAAGAATGCAAATAGATTTATATTTTTCACTCTGAATCAAAACAAGTCCAAATGAATCAAAGACCTCAATGTAAAAGCAGACACACTGAAGCTAATAGAAAAGAAAGTGAGAAATAAGCTTGAACACACTGGCACAGGGGAAAAATTCCTGAATAGAGCAGCAGTGGCTCAGGGAATAAGGTAAAGAATTAAAAAAAATGACCTCATGAAACTGAGAATGCTTATATATTTCAGGACTCAATTCCAACTTGGTGAAAAACCTTGAAAAGAATCTGAGGTCTCACTCTATTAGAAGAGGTGTGTCACTGTGACTGTGCTTTTTATTTCAAAAGCCCATGCCATTGTGTGTTTGCTCTACTTGTTTCCTATTTAGTGATCAAATGTGAGCTCTCATATTTTGCTCCAGTAGCCTGTCTGTTTGCCTGCTGCTATGCTCACCACCATGAATATGAGAAACTTAATATACTTAAACTATAAGCCTCAGATAAACAAACTTTTATAATTTGCCTTGATCATGGTGTATTATCACATCAACAGAAATGTTAATTACAAAAATATACATAGAAAAAAACATTTTCTTCAAAAAATGGTACTAAAAAATGGTTGTTAACATTTCTAGAAACAAAATTGAGCTGTGATTCTTGTCTTTTACAAACTTCAACTTCATGGGGATCAAATATTTCAAACTTTAGACTTGACCCTGAAACTGTCAGAATAAATAGAAAAACTTATAGGAAGATGGAGTACTTTCTGAATAGGATTCTTGTCATAGAAAATAAGACTCATATGAACAAATGAGGTCTCATGTGCCAGGTAAAATATGACTACTATGTAAAAATAGCATGGTGATTTTGTGGATAATCACTAAGATAGAGATCATGTTTGAGGTCTGATTCTCTGGAGATATATAATGCTGGGTGATGTAAAACCGATCATTAAAATCCTTGACCAAGGAAGGATATTAGAGGTCCTAGGTATTGCCATTTGGCTAAATGTTCATACCACCAAATTCTCTTCTAAATATTGGTGTTTATATTCACTGTCCTGAATTGTTCTCAGCCTTTACAAAGATGGTTCTTATATCAGTGGGATATGGTCAATGTAGACACTCATAAGCTGTTATAGAATGAGGATAAGTGACTATAAGAACTCATCCCTAAATATTTCCTAATTACATCACTGTTCTTCAAAAAAGCTACAGGGGCATTGTGTGTGTGAGAGAGAGGAAGTGGAAAGAATATAATTGTATTAGGATATGCAAGACTGCTTTGAAATGAAGAGCTGATTTGTGTACATAACATGTCTCTTTCATTCCTATAGTCAAAATGTCTAATTATAATTGCACAAGAGTTGTATAAGACCAGTCCAGTCAGAATTCCAGCATGGATTACAGAAACACTTATAAACTACCATCCCTAATACATATATATTGGTTGTTAACATGGCTGCTGAGGAAAGAATAATTTTTGAGGAATGGAACTGCTTAAGAAGATTGACTGTGTTCTAGTGGATGTCCAAACTCCTATATGAATTTAGATAACACTAATTAGACCAACTCAGTTACAATGTCAAATTAGAAAGAGGATGATATAAAAATGTGAAAGGAAAATATCAGTGAGTGTTGTTATGGGAGGTTGGAAAATAGAGATAGGATAGGATAAAAATACATTGCATGCATATATGATTTTTTTAGAAAAAATATTAGACAGTTATATCGTTCTTAAAATACAGGTCATAGCTAGGTGATGGTAGACCATATCTTTAATGCTACACTTGGGAGGCATGTAGCACTCTGTAAGTTTGAGGCAAGTTTGGTGGACAGAATGAGTTCCAGGACAGCCAGAACTCCACAAGGAAATCTTAATCCAATTGCAAAAGAACACCCATGGTATGAACTCACTGATAAGTGGATATTAGCCAAAAAGCTCAGAATATCCAAGATACAATTTACAGATCATATAAAGCTCAAGAAGGAGGAAGATCAAAGTGCAGATGCTTCAGTCCTTCTTATGAGGGGGAACAAAATACTCACAGAAGGAAATAGAGAGACAAATTATGGAGCAGAGTCTGAAGGAAAGGTCATCCAGAGACTGCCCTAACTAAGGATCCATCCCAAATATAGTCAATAAATCCAGACACTGTTGCTGGTGCTGAGAAGTGCATGCCGACAGGAGCCTGATATAGTTGTCTCCTGAGAGGCTCTGTCAGAGCCTGACAAATATAGAGGCCGATGCCTGTAGCCGACCATTGAACTGAGAATGGGGCCCCCAATGGAGGAGTTAGAGAAAGGACTAAAGGAGCTGGAAAGGTTTGCAACCCCATAGATTGAACAACAATATCAACCAAACAGTCACTCCAGAGCTTCCAGGGACTAAACCACCAACCAAAGAGTACACATGGATGACACATGGATCCAGCTGCATATGTAGCAAAGGATGGGCCTTGTAGGGCATGAATGGGAGGAGAGGTCATTGGTCTTGTGAAGGCTTAATGCCCCAGTGTAGGGGAATGTGTGTTTGTGTGTAGGGGTAGGGAGTGAGTAGGTGGGTGGGGTAGCACCTCATAGAAGCAGGAGGAAGGGGATGTGATTGAGGGTTTGGGGAGGGGAAACTGGGAAAGGAGATAACATTTGAAATGTAAATAAATAAACGTCCAATAAAAAGAAAGAAAATGTAATGTAAAAAGTATAACACTAAAATGCAAAAAAGAACCCATACATTAAAAGTGAAAGTATATGAACTATATCATACATATATGTATGAAAAATACATACATATGTGTGTATTATGTATCCATCTATGCATATACATATGTATTATGTATATGTAACAATTGTCAAAGGAAAAAGGCCAAGAGAAAATTAGTGCCACAGACATAAGTAGCATTCACTCCTCACCAACAAAACATCTTTTTGCAACAGACAAAGACTATTACAGAAAAGCAACTATCAACAAATCACAGCAGAGGGCTATGGATTCATCTTTAAAGCATCTCATACACCTAAGGCTTAGGGAACACTGGAAGAGAAGAGGAGAAAACTCTAAAAGCCATAGGATCATGAACACATGTCTTATAATACTTTTAGACATATACCCATAAAGTTTCAACAATATGACTGCCAAATAGGCTTGAACCCCTAGGAATATGGCAAACTGAAGGAGGAAAAGCATATGAGTTCCAGCCCTACACAAAGAGTTCCAGACAAGAGAGGAGCACACCAATTGGTTTTCCAGTGCAAAATCCTCAGCCTGAAAACATATATTAAAATAACATTTTTACATATCCTGGTGACAGAATAGCTATATATCTCCTACATTATATTTATACACACATATATATTAATAATTAGTGAAAATAGAGACCATAAATTTGAAAGGGAATGAGGAAAAATACAGTATCGGGCATTGGAGCGAGGAAAGGGAAGGCAGAAATACATTCACATTACAGTCTTAAAAATTCAAATAAAGAACATAACGACAAGAAGGGCAAAAACACTGTTCTGATTTTTAAAGAAAGTGTAAAAAGAGAAAAAGCACAAGCCATCAAGCTCTAGTGGCAGATTTTGATTTTTGATGCCTGATTCCACTTTGAGAATGAATGTTGCATTGACTATCATGTGAGTGTTTCCAACCTTGGAGCTATTGTTTCTGTTCATGTCATGTTTAAGGATGTGTCCTTGTTCACACAGAGTTGTACCTTTTCATTGTGCTTATTTTATAAAATAATTTGATGCCTATTTTTCTTCTAGAAACACTGTGCTTCACTATATTTCAAAGCCAAAATGAACATACTTTGAATTTCAATTATTTACTATTTTTGAAATATATGTAATACATAGTTTTCTGCTCTAATACTAGAACTTAGAATTCAGACCTTTAAAATAAATTTGCATAATATATTTCTGTGCATTCTGATTTATTCTTTGTAATGTTAATTTATATAGCTTTTGTTTATCTGACACTGTAAAAGTTTGGTCATGAAAACAAGAAATGAAAAAATAATTAGGTTTGCATACTTTCGACAGATAACCTAAAATCCCTGAGGACATTGCCTGTGTTTGTTTTATTTGCTCATTGAGCTATTTGCATAATATATCCTGAAAACATGTAGACTTGACAACAACAAAATAATTTTTCTATTTGTGTGTGATGCACATTGTTTTAAGTATTTATGTTAATCCCATATTTTTTAAACTGTTAAAAATTTCCGAATAATAAAAGGAAGTTGCCTAGTGAATGTTTCTACATAAGCAAAAGTAACCAAAAGTGATCCATATTTAGTCTTTCCTGAAGGCTTTGGAATTAAGCCAAGTGATTTTGTTAAATAATTATGATGAATGTTAGTTGTCCTTTGGTTTATGATTGCAGCAATCGTATTTATAATTTTCAGACTGATTGCATACTTACTGTGTGCCATTTAAACTTCATTTCTATTCACAAAAAATGTACTGCTTCTTTAAAGATGAAGAAACTGAGATTCTGAGAAACTGAGATCCCAACTTACCCGGAATTTCTGTGAACATCTCTAAGTTTGTCTGCTCCTCAGATTTGAAATTTGCCAATCCACTAGTAATTTATTTCATGAGTATAAATAATCACTTAGTGTTGAGAATTAGAAACAATCTCACAGATTTTAATTGATAACTGGAACATATTATTTATTTTCTCCTTTTTTGCTTATAAAGAATAAATTAAAACAAACATTTATCATCTTTAAAAATCTTAACTTTTTTAAAAGCTAAATACCCAATTCCTTTCTAAATACTTCGTTTTTGTGTTGACTATTACCATGGTAACAGAAACCGACAAGTGTGATCATGAAAAACAGACAAAGAGAAGAAAATCTGTTCTCTGCAGGACAGTGGGTTCACTATAGAGCAAGGGACACAGAAGCCCCAATCATCTGAAAATCATTTTCCTGGTTTGCTCTCCCTACCTTCCTTAGAGGTCACAGATTATTAGTGCTTTTCTAAGATCAAAGCATGTAGGAGAATGATCTTAGGTAGTCCTCTAAAGATTTATTTCATGTAGATATTCCTCCTACACAGAAAACAACAGCTCTGCCTACTGCTTGTCACACTTTTGTAAGAATGATAATGCAGATATGATTGCAAGGAAAATGATGTCTCACCTAAGTATGCACATATTCATGGCCATGAGCATATCCATCACAGTTATAATCCTGGAGGCAGAATAGAAACTTTTGTAGCACATGCTTGAATAATGATTTTATGGACTTTTCCATACAACTAAAAATCAAGTATATTAAGGCCAATTTCTATGCCTTTAAAATCATCATATGCTCAGGAGAAATGGTAGCATTCTTTTGATTTCAGAATTAATTCTTATTTAAATGTTTTGAGTTCGTTACATTATAAACAACATATAGAAGAGGTCTTATTAATGACATTGAAAGCAAAGTAAGGCTAAATGAAATTCTCAGTTTTTCTTAGTAAAATGATGTTTTATTCAGAATAACAACAAAACTAGAAAGCATTGTTTCTTTACTTTTTTTTGTGTGTATATGAATATCTATTATTTGTGTGTGTGCATTCATGTATGCATGCAACTTTGTGTGTGTGTGTGTGTGTGTGTGTGTGTGTGTGTGTGTGTGTATGTCTTTGTGTCTGTGTCAGGTTACAGCTTGAAAAAATCAAATCACAGTTTTTCAGCATAGACTTTTCTCTGGGATATTTTTGTTTGTGTGTGTGTTTGTTTGTTTTGAGATTTTTTTCTTTATCTGCATTCTCTGAAAAGATAAAGAACAGAAAAAAATGAAGGTAAAGTCAGAGGAGGGCAAGATGGGAGAGGCACAGAGGCAATAAAAAAAGAGTAAGAGGCAGAAACTATGGGAAACTGAGACATTGTGTGACATTTGGGAGCTTTGCAGAGGGTACATAACTGCTAGAATCCTGAGAGGTGGGCTTGGTGGTTAGTGGTTGTTTAGGGGGTGTTGCAGTTTGTTAGTAGTTAGTGCTCAAAGAAGAAACAAAAAGAAAGGTTGTAAATTCAGATCAGCCTCCTAAGTCTCCCTCTGTCTCTCTCTTTCTCTTTGCCTTACTCTCCTCCTCCCCTTCCCCCTCCTTGTCCTCCTCCCTGTCCCTGTCTTGCCTCTCTCCCTCCCCTTCCTGTCTCTCTTTCTCTCTGTCTCTCTGTCTGTCTCTCTGTCTGTCTCTGTCCCTCTCTGTCCCTCTCTGTCTCTCTCTGTCTCTCTCTGTCTCTCTCTGTCTCTCTCTGTCTCTCTCTGTCTCTCTCTGTCTCTCTCTGTCTCTCTCTCTCTCTCTCTCTCTCCTCTATCCTTTTCCTTCTATCTAGTGATAAGGGATGAAACTGGGTAGGCACGCAGATAAAGTTTTGGAAAAAGAAAAACCCAAAAAGAAGCAAAGATCAACTACACAGAGAGGAAAATGAAGAATAGAAATAGGACAAAAATGAAATTGTGATAGCAATACTTGGCATGTCAAAGCAACTGTATTTGGTGACATAAAACAACAGCACATTGACTAAAGGACTAAGAATTTAATGCTGAAATTAAAAATGTTCTGAACAGACTACCTAATTGTCCTTCTTGTATTAAAGTGTATATACTCAAAAAAATGCTAAAATTATTAAAGTAATTCTTAAATTTACTTTTACAAGTAGCTATTTTGAGTAGCACTTATATTAGAAATACCATTGAGCATCCACTCAAAAGTTGTGCAGTTATGATGAAATGGATTTCATCATATGTAGTCTTTAACAACTTCGCTCAATTATGCTTCCAATGGACTATCTTACATAGTAAAATAAAGTACTGTATGAGGAAAACTTTGGTCTAACTATTTTTTATTTCCATCTTTCAATAACCTTGAGCTTTTAAATCTTACCTACATGAAAGTCACTACACTGTAAATCTCTGCATTTCCTTATGACACACTATTTTCCAATTCTGTTAGCTACACTAATCTTGAACTGGGAATATCTTTAATTGAAGATATAACTTTATGTTATGTCTGAATCATCTCTCACCAGATGAATAAAACTAAATCTATGAAAACTGTTATTTTCAAAGACAGGCAGAGGCAAAAGGATTTCTGTAAAAGGCCACCCTGGTCTACAAAATGAGTTCCAGAATAGCAGATACTATACAGAGA
Source organism: Rattus rattus (assembly GCF_011064425.1). Classification (NCBI taxonomy): domain Eukaryota; kingdom Metazoa; phylum Chordata; class Mammalia; order Rodentia; family Muridae; genus Rattus; species Rattus rattus. Next base: position 210,314,451 of record NC_046156.1, on the reverse strand, counting down.
GATCATTTCAAAAAATTCATTTTTCAACAAAACATATAAAATTATAAAATCTGTTAGAAAAAATAATATTGTTGATTCAGTTGAAAAATTTGACATTAACATAAAAAAAGATAGTTGCATTTTCATTTTTATTCATTCAAAAGTAAATATCACTTACAAATTCTTTTACCAACCAACCCTAGCTCCAAGGGACTTAACCACCATCCAAAGAGTACACAGGGACAGACCCTTGACTCCAGCTGCATATGTAGCAAGAGGATGGCCTTGTTGGGCGTTAATGGGAGGAAAAGCCCTTTGTCCTGTCAAGGCTAGACCCCACAGTGTAGGAGAATGTCAGGGCAGGGAGGCAAGTACTGAGGGTGGTTGGGGAGAGGGAACACCCTTATAGAAGAAGAGGAGGGGGATGGGATGGGGACTTCTGGACAGGAAACTGGGAAAGGTAATAACATTTGAAATGTAAATAAAAATATCAAATAAAAATAATTCTTTTACAAATTTACTAAACAAAATCATGAAACTACTGTTCAAAGAATTTTGAGGGCTGAGCTGAATATTTAATCCATGGCTTGACTTATGCTAGGTAGCTACGTTTATGCCTTCAAACTAATTGATTAATTATATTTGGGCATGGTAATGATCTAGTCAATGTCTTTGTGACAAGCACGTGAATACCAATTAATTGGGTTTTGGACTCATAAATATATTTTAAATAAATTCTAAGTGCAAGTAATTCTTTTAAATTTACCTTTTAATGAAAAGTAACATGTAAATGTGTAAATATGAATATGTGGGTGCAAGTTTTTATTCTTAAATCATAAAGATGGATTTTGAACGGGACCCTCGTTGAAGGAATCAGAGAAAGGACTAGAAGAGCTTGAAGGGGCTCGAGACCCCATATGAACAATAATGCCAACCAACCAGAGCTTCCATGGACTAAGCCACTGCCCAAAGACTATACATGGACTGACCCTGGACTCCAACCTCATAGGTAGCAATGAATAGCCTAGTAAGAGCACCAGTGGAAGGGGAAGCCCTTGGTCCTGCCAAGACTGAACCCGCAGTGAAGGTGATTGTTGCGGGAAAGGTGGTAATGGGGTGAGGATGGGGAGGGGAACACCCATACAGAAGGGGAAGGGGAGGGGTTAGAGGGATGTTGGCCTGGAAACTGGGAAGGGGAATAACAATCGAAATGTAAATAAGAAATACTCAAGTTAATAAAGATTAAAAAAAAGAAATTTATTAATTTCTTTACATGCTAACATAACTATGTTAAAAATGGGAATATAAAATTTTTCTTAATCCTCCCCAAATAAAAAACATTATTAGGATTATGGCATTGAAGAAAAAATTTGAAAATTATGGTCGTGTTATTTAATGTTATAGAATTAAAAACAAAATGTGGTTTCTGTCTTCTAATAAATTATACCTGATGTATGAAATATATAGACCACTAAAATTAATTTCCAAAGTATCAGCTTATTATTCCTTTGTCATGCAAATAAGTATGTACCAAAATCTTCTTACACTATGACAATCAGACTCTGAGGAGCAAGACACATTCAGGGAAGGAACATTTAACGTGTCATTGATTTGATGGTAAGAATTTGAACTGTTAGGAAATAGGAGCTTAGACTAAACCTAACTTCTATATAAAAAATTTATAGAAACAAATACAGAAAACTACAACCAATTGAAATGCCTAGATGTAGAACACTATGTAGTGGATTCATGTAAAAGCAATCCTAGACTTCAGTCTCAGCGATGATTGCATTAAAGAGCACAGAGATTTTGTAATAGACAGAGGATTAGGGAGTTTGCTGTCAGAATATCCTAGCAATGTCAGAACCTACAACCAGACATATCACCAACATGACTGTCTAAACACAAGCTGATCAAATGATGGTATCTACAGATGTGCCAGAGTGGACAGGAGAAAGTCCACAAGGCTTCAACCATACACAAAAATTACAGATAGTTAAGCAATACCATTATATTAAAATATACTATTTTATTTTAATATATGTTATATAAATAAATAATATTTAATATATATTAAATAATTCTATTCTCACATATATGTGAAATAATTTAAAAATACAGATAGAAATAGATATAAAGTTGATACAGTGAAATCCAAAGTAAATTAAAAAACCCTTAATAAAAAAATATATATCAACCTACATAAAATAATACTTTTACATTGTATTTTTGTAAATACCATGAATAAAAATAGAATAATTTGTATTGGAAAATCAAGTACTTTGTAAGACATTTAAATATGGCATGTCCATAAATCTTGGAACTTCTGGCGCTTGATTTATTATGGATTTGAATGTTTTAAATATACAAAATTTATCAGAAATATTTCAATAGCTAAATAGAAGCATATATTCCAAAAAATATGTGCTAGATACATTGTCTAGGGATTGCAGTCAGGAATCCATTTTTTATTTTATTTTATTTTATTTTATTTTATTTTATTTTATTTTATTTTATTTTATACACTGCATATTTAATTTTTCTCCTGGTCTACCCACTGACTGTTCTCCATCACATACTTCCTCCCCACCCCCTGTCTCCATGAGGATGTATCCCCCCAACAATCAATACACAACACACCAGACCTCTAAATTCCCTGGGGCCTTCATTGTGTTGATGGTTAGGTGCATCTTTGCTCACCGAACCTAGAACAGTTAGTCCTCTGCTGTGTATGTGTTAGGGGTCCCATATCAGCTGGTATATGCTGCCAGGTTGGTGATCCAATGTCTGAGAGATCTCGGGGGTCCTGGTTAATTGAGACTGATGGTCCTCCTATAGGCTTTCCTCCTCTTCAGCTTTTTCCACCTTTTCCCTAAATCAACTATAGGGGTCAGCAGCTTCTGTCCATTGGTTGGTTGCAAATATCTACATCTGACTGTGTAAACTGCTTGTTGGGTCTTTTGGAGTGCACTCATGATAGGTCCCTCTCTGTGAGCGCCCCATAGCCTCAGTAATGGTGTCAGGTCTCAGGGCCTCCCTTAGAGCTGAATTCAACTTTGGGCCTGTCACTGGACTTCCTTGTCTCCAGGTTCTTCTCCATTTTTGTCACTGCAGTTCTTTCTGACAGAAACAATTATGGGTCAGAATTTTCACTTTGAAAATTTCCCTCACTTGATGCCCTCTGTTGATGTCATTCTGTTGGAGGTGGACTCTACAAGTTCCTGCATCCCACTGTAGGCCATTTTTTCTAAAGTCCCAGGACTGTGGTACATTCTGGAGAGTCTCCCCACCTCCTACCTCTCCAGGTTTCCTGTTTCCATTCCTTCTGCTGGCCCTCAGAGCTTCACCCCTTTTCACTCACCCAATACCAGATCATGTTCCCAACTTCTACTCCCTCTGTCTCCTTTCCCACCTAGATCACTCCCTCCCTCCCCCTTGTGATTGTGTTCTTTTCCATCCCAAGTAGGATTGATGTCTCCTCATTTGGGCCCTTCAGGTTGTTGAACTTTTAGTTCTTGTGGACTGTATCTTAGGTATTTGCACATTTTTGGCTAATATCTACATATTAGTGAGTATGTCCTTTTAGGTATGAGTTACCTAACTCAGGATGATATTGTCTAGTTCCATCCATTTGCCTGCAAAACTCAAGATGTCCTCATTCTTAATAGCTGAGTAGTATTCCATTGAGTAAATTGACCACATTTTCTGTATCCATTATTTTGTCATGGGACATCTGGGTTGTTTCTAGCTTCTGCCTATCACAAACAAGGCCACTAGGAATGTAGTAGAACATGTGCCCCTCTGGCCTGAAGGTCATCTTTGGGGTATATTACCAAGAGTGGTATTATGGGTTCTTCAGGTAGATCTATTTCTAGCTTTTTGTGGAACCTCCACATTGTTTCCCAGAGTTGTGATAGCAGTTTGTAATCATACCAGCAATGGAGAAGTGTTCCTCTTTCTCCACATCCTCAATAACATGTACTGTCACCTGAGGTTTTGATCTCAGCCATTCTGATTGGTGTAATGTAGAATCTCAGGTTCATTTTAATTTGTATTTCTCTGATCACTAAGGACTTTGAACATTTCTTTAGGTGTTTCTCAGCCATTCGAGATTCCTCTGTTGTGAATTCTCAGTTTGTTTTATACCCCGTTTTATGATTGGGTTGTTTGTTAATTTTTTGGTGGCTAGCTTCTTCAGTTCTTTATATATTTGGGTATTAGCTCTCTATTGGATGTAGAGTTATTCAAGAAATTTTCCCAATCTCTATGTTGCTGATTTGTCTTATTAACTATGTCTTTTACCTTACAGAAGCTTTTCCAGTTTAATGAGGTCCCATTTATCCATTCTTGATCTTAGAGCATGAGCCAATGGAGCTCTGTTTAAGAAATTCCCCCTGTGTCAATGAGTTCAAGGCTCTTTCCCACTTTTCTATTAGATTGAGTGTATCTGGTTTTATGTTATAATCCTTGATCTACTTAAACTTGAGCTTTGTTCAAGGTGACAAATATGTATCTATTTTCATTGTTTTACATACATACAGCCAGTTAGACCAGCAGAATTTATTGAAGATGCATTTTTTCATTGTATATGTTTGAGTTCTTTGTCAAAGATCAAGTACATGTAAGTATGTGGCTTTATTTCTGGGTCTTCAATTCTCTTCTATTGATCAACCTGTCTGTCTCTGTACATGCGGTTTTTATTATTATTATACTGTGCTTGAGGTTAGGGATAGTGATTCCCTAAGCCACTCTATTTTGATAAGAATTGTTTTCACTCTTCTGGATTTTTTTTACCTTTCCAGATGAATTTGAGAATTGCTTTTTCCAAGTCTTTGAAGAATTTGAAGATTTTGATGGGGATTGTGTTGGCTCTGTAGATTGCTTTTGGTAAGATGGCCATTTGCTTTATGTTAATCCTGCTGATCCATTATCATTGAAATTTAACAGTGCTTTCATTTTCAGTGGTGTTTGACTACCTTAATGGTATTTTCTATTAAGATTTAATTAAAACTAATTAGTTTTCAATGGTGTATTTGGTGCTGGAATAATCTAATAGCTATGATTTTTATTTGAATGAGCAGGAAGAGAAAGATTTTAGAAAGTCCCTGCTATATCTTTTCAGTAATTGGGTCAAAGAGAAAAGTGCTGGATAATATTTTAAGAATTATAATAATACTATTGATTGTGGAAGTCTTTGAATGAACTCTTTTATGCTGGTCTGAATTTGCAGTATCAGAAAAAAATATATATATATACATATATATTCACATTTACAATTATATATATCTTATGAAATATGAAATTGACACTAGAGGCATGATTCATTTTTCATTCATTAGACAACTAAATAAAAAAATCCTTTTTAAAATATTTTTGTGTTTCTTATCTCACTGCCATGATAATATATCAATGACAATGTAAGAAAGAAATGGTTTATTTTGTCTCACATTCTCTAGAGTTCAATATTTAAAATATATTCATACTTTTACATCCACAACCTAACTTTGGAAAAATTTCAACACCCAGAAAGAAACATGCCCTCATTAGAAACTGCTACTCATTTTTTTTCTACATCCTTCCTTCCATATCCTGCCACCCTATCTTCTGCTGCTTTTCCTTAAAGGTATCTTTACCTGGATATTAATTTACATAGAGTTCTACATGTTGTGGTATTTTCTGGCATGTGTTTTCAGTTCATATTGTTTTTGAAGTTTAGCCATACAGTATTATGTGTCAGTGATCCATTCCTTTTGAGGCAGAGTATCTGTATTTAGCTCGTGTTGGCATTAATCTGAGTCTTCCTGTACCTCAATTTCCTAGTACTGGGATTACAGGCTATTTATCTCACATTGTAAAGATACAATTTATCATGACTGGTCATGCTGACAGGATCTCCAGGCAATGCTGAAATTATATCTCTAGCCAGTACAGAGATGGATAATAATTTTATTCTCAACTTCAGTTTCCTTTTTATTTAATCGTATGGTTCGTGTTCCTAATTCAGATACGCAACTGTGCAAGTAACTTCCAAAACATGGCTCATACTTGTGAATTCTTTATGAGATGTGGGAATAAAACAATAATGACTTGGTTATGCAGTGTACATTTTCAGTTCTGTCTGTCGTTTATAATGGTGTTGATTTGGCAAAACTATAATAACCTAATCTTTACTTAGCATCACAAGAGGAAGAATTATGAGTTTTTATTGGATAATATTTGTTTACATTTCACATGTTATCCCCTTTTCTGATGTCCCCTCTGCAAACCCACTAGCCCATCCTCCATCCCCCTTCTTCTACAAGGGTGCTCTGTCAGTCGCCTACCCACTCACTCCCACCTCACCACCCTGGTGTCCAGCTACACTGGGAGTATCAAGCCTTCACAGGACCAAGGGCCTCCCATCTCACTGAAGACAGGTAAGGCGATCCTCTGCTATATATGCAGCTGCAGCCACATGTTTCTCCAGGTGTACAATTTCATTGGTGGTTTAGTCCCTGGGAGCTCTGGGAGGGTGTGCATGGTTGCTATTTTCTTCCAGAGTGATTGTAAACCACTTCAGCTCAGTGAATCCTTCCCCTAACTCCTCCATTTTGGTTTCCATGCTCAGTCTGATGGCTGGCTGCTAGTATTCATACCAGTACAGGTCAAGATCTGGCAGAGCCTCTCAGGGGACAGCTATACCAGGCTCCTTTCAGCAAGAGCTTCTTAATATCAGAGATAGTGTCTGGATTTGGTTTCTGAAGATGGGATGGATCCCTAGGTGGAGTCGTCTCTGTAAGACCTTTCCTTTAGTCTCTTCTCCACTCATTGATCCTGCATTTACTTTAGACAGGAGCAATTCTGTGTTAATGTTTTTGAGATGAATGGGTGGTTACATCTCACCATGCAGACCTTCTGGAAATAGCTTCTACAGGTTATCTCTCATCCCTTTGTTGGGTATTTCTTTTTTCTTTTTTTTTTTTTTTAATAACATGAGTATTTCTTATGTACATTTCGAG